>NC_089792.1:0-26486 GCF_040412425.1 Macrobrachium rosenbergii | reverse complement strand
GCAACTTACCTGTCAGATATAACTAATATGCTGTATTCTCCGAAGTCCGACAGAATTCCAAAATCATGGCACACGCAGTGGGCCAGGTGGTGGTTAATACTCATTCTGCCGCTGGAGTAAGTGGGTATCAGAACCATTCCCATTTTCTATTCAGATTTTTCGTCGCCGGTACTGTCAACAGCAACTGTTTTCGTACCTCTGTCTTTGGATTTCGTAAACTCGTTATTTTCCACTTAAGTATTCTATTTGACTTTTTGGTTTTTGGTTCTGATCATGGATTGGGCATACGCTTTTGTGGAAATTGCTTGATTGCTCTTTGGATGATGTCTGGATCTAGTTATACTAGCTTCAGGTATGTTGTGTGAATGAGTTTAAGGTGAGGCTACGAAAGTTTTGGTAGATCCTCACTTCACATGCATGAGGTGTAAGGGTAGGTTTGTTTGATAAATGATTAAACACTTTGCCTCCCCCTGCTAATTTATTAGTCTCAGGATTTCATTCTCGCACTAATAATTGCTCCTTTTGCATCTGGAAGATGGCTAAATAAATATTATCTATTGCGAAGGTGCATAGATTGAGCGAGTCAAGCGATAATAAAGAAGAAATAATAGTACGCTGGGTCAGTCTCAACCTGGATGTCGTCCTAAATTTTTATGTCCCAGGAGCAGCTTTCTTCGGCGTCAAGAATGTGCCTAGAAGGTTTTTTTTTTTTTTTTTTTTTTTTTTTTTTTTTTTTTTTCCTAATCTGTCGGCTGCGAAGAGTGTTTAAACTTCAGCGTCTAATAATCATTAGGTTTTAAAAAACAATGCATGATGTCTTCAAGTGCATTCTTAGAAAACGAGCAAATCGGCCCCTTTGCCCAGAACCTTCGAGACTGTCCAAATTTCGGACTTTCAGAAAGAGTCTTCTGTCAAATAAAATTTGCAGAAGACTTGGGAGTCGAGGTCCTACGGACAGTCTGTGGTTTCATGTCAAGAGGCCGGAATTTCTAAGAATGCACTGGCGTGCTTTAGAAGCACCATTTTAGACGCACTCTCTGACGTTCAAGACAGTGACTTGAGTCTTTTGAAGTTAAGGCTCATGAAGTTAGAGCCATTGCAATCTTCGGTGGCTTTCCAGAAGAACATGTCCCTTGCGATCTTCTGGTACCACCCTTCATGAAGCAATTGATTTCGCTTCACATTACTTGCGGACGTGAAGGCGACATACGAAGACTGCTATCTACGCTGGGACCATACGTTTCGCACCCAGATCGGCCCCATAACACTTCTAGGCCTGGACACTCTGTCGGACTCAGGACCAGGGGAGAGAAGTCGAAAGCCACAGGAGGGTTACGTGGGGCTTCCCACACCGATCTGGCGTCCCTTGGCAGGACCTGTTGTCGCTTCTGCGAGACACAGTGTTGCGGGCGAGGAGCGATTCTCATCCTATCCTTCAGAGGTTAGAAGTATATTTTAATCTTGATTTTTTTGTTTTTACGTCAGATCCGTCCCATAACGCTTCTAGGCCTGGACCTCTAGTCGGACTCCAGGACCAGGGAGAGGGCATGTCGAAAGCCGCAAGAGGGTTGCGGAGGCTTCCCCTGATCTGTCCCTTCGCAGGACCTGTTGACGCTCTAGGTCAGGTGGTTGGTCGTTGCTCCTTTTGCCCTCACAGTATGGCCTTATGATCTAGTCCCACGGTCACGCCCCCGTGGACAGATCATCAGAACTCACCAGCTATATAGGTCACTACCTTGCTGAGACTCTAGTAAAGCAGAAACAGGCTTGGGTGACAGTAATCACGAAGTCAGCTATGCTAACATAGGCCTGGACCTCTGTCGGACTCCCAGGACCAGGGGTAAGTTGGTTCGCGGGGACTTCCCACAGTCTGGCGTCCCGCTGAGCTCGGTCAGGTGGTTGATGCGTTTGCTCCCTTTTTGCTCTCTGGTTGGTCTTATGATCTAGTCCCATTGTGGTCATGCCCCCGTGGACCCAGATCATCTAGAACTCACCAGCTATATATAGGTCACTACCTTGCTGGAGACTGTAGTAGCAGAAGCAGGCCGGTGACTGTAATCACGAAGTCCAACTATGCTAACAAGTAAGGGAACCAAGGCGTCAATCGCCTACATATTTGTTTCCTAAATCCCTATTCTGTCTCTTCCCACCTCCAATGGTGGGATTCAGTTATATATATATCTGACAGGTAAGTTGCATGAACAAAAATGATATTTTAATGATAAAATAAAAGTTTGTTCATACTACCTGGCGGATATAGTATAATCATAGTGCCCACCTCCTCCTCAGGAGACAGTGGCACTAGAAAATCTGAATAGAAAATGGGAATGGTTTCGATACCCGCCTCCCAGCGGCGGGAATGGGCGCTAATCCACTCCGCCCACTGCGTGTGCCGCGAGTTTTGAATTTGTCGGACTTCGGAGAATACAGCTATATATATATCTGCCAGGTAAGTATGAACAAACTTTATTTTATCATTAAAATATCATTTTCGAAAAGTACGTCAGCAATTAATATTCATGAAGACACTAAAAATTTTGTTTTCGAAAAGTACGTCAGCAATTAATATTCATGAAGACTAAAAATTTTGTTTTCGAAAAGTACGTCAGAAAACTGCATTTCATTGCACAAAGTATCATAAGAAAAGTAATCATGTTTCCAACGAATGTAATAAGCAGTTTGTCATACCAAGAAGGACGAATACTACAGGCTTAAAAATTCTAGAAGAAATTTTTAAAAACTCCATATTTTTAGGCTATGTGAGAGACATTCCTTATTGAAGCAATTGGATTTTCTAATCAGTTTCTCAGACTTTGTGAACGTTTGCGTTGTTATTCTGTGATTCCTCAGGCCCAGTTTGTAGATTTTTATTAAAGGGGAACGGAAGGAAACAGAAACACAAAAATGCTTTTTGCGAACAATATAAAGACAAGAATCATTGGAAACATCAGGGAACCTGTTGCAAAACACTAACTACACAAGTTTATATAGTGAGTACTGAGAACATGTACACACACTCCTAATGTTCCTACACAAGTTTATATAGTGAGCTGAGAACATGTACACACCTCCTAATGTTCCACACAGAGTTTTATATAGTGAGTACTGAGAACATGAACACACACTCTAATATTCCTACACAAGTTTATATAGTGAGTACTTAGAACATGTACACACACTCTAATATTCCTACAAGTTTATATAGTGAGTACTTAGAACATGTACACACACTCCTAATATTCCTACACAAGTTTATATGGAGTACTTAGAACATGTACACACACTCTAAATGTTCTTATACAAAGTTTATATAGTGAGTACTTAGAACATGTACACACACTCCTAATATTCCTACACAAGTTTATATAGTGAGTACTTAGAACATGTACACACACTCCTAATGTTCCTACACAAGTTTATATAGTGAGTACTTAGAACATGTACACACACTCCTAATGTTCCTATACAAGTTTATATAGTGAGTACTGAGAACATGTACACACACTCCTAATGTTCCTATACAAGTTTATATAGTGAGTACTGAGAACATGAACACACACTCCTAATATTCCTGGCACAAGTTATATAGTGAGTACTTAGAACATGTACACACACTCCTAATATTCCTACACAAGTTTATATAGTGAGTACTTAGAACATGTACACACACTCCTAATGTTCCTATACAAGTTTATATAGTGAGTACTGAGAACAGGTACACACACTCCTAATATTCCTACACAAGTTTATATAGTGAGTACTGAGAACATGTACACACTCTAATGTTCCTATACAAGTTTATATAGTGAGTACTTAGAACATGTACACACACTCCTAATGTTCTACACAAGTTTATATAGTGAGTACTTAGAACATGTACACACACTCCTAATATTCCTACACAAGTTTATATAGTGAGTACTTAGAACATGTACACACACTCCTAATGTTCCTATACAAGTTTATATAGTGAGTACTTAGAACATGTACACACACTCTAGTATTGAGAACCAAACACAAGTTTATATAGTGAGTACTTTAGAACATGTACACACACTCCTAATGTTCCTAGCACAAGTTTATATAGTGAGTACTTAGAACATGTACACACACTCCTAATGTTCCTATACAAGTTTATATAGTGAGTACTGAGAACATGTACACACACTCCTAATGTTCCTGCACAAGTTTATATAGTGAGTACTGGAGAACATGTACACACACCCTAATGTTCCTATACAGTTTTATATACTTAGTACTGAACATTCCTACACACAGTACTTAGAATATGTCCTGCCACACTAATATTTATATAGTGAGTACTTAGAACATGTACACACACTCCTAATGTCCTATAGGTTGTTTATATAGTGAGTACTGAGAACATGTACACACACCTCTAATATTCCCACACAAGTTTATATGTGAGTACTTAGAACATGTACACACTCCTAATGTTCCCTTATACATGTTTATATAGTGAGTACTGAGAACATGCACACACACACTCCTATGTTCCTGCACAAGTTTATATAGTGAGTACTGAGAACATGTACACACATTCCTAATGTTCCTACACAAGTTTATATAGTGAAAGTACTGAGAACATGAACACACTCTCTAATGTTCCTTAACAAGTTTATGTGAGTGAGTACTGAGAACATGTACACACCTCCTAATGTTCCTGGGCAATGTTTATATAGTGAGTACTTAGAACATGTACACACACTCCTAATGTTCCTATACAAGTTTATATAGTGAGGTACTGAGAACATACACACACTCCTAATGTTCCTGCACAAGTTTTATATAGTGAGTGCTGAGAACATGTACACACACTCTAATGTTCCTACACAAGTTTATATAGTAATTACTGAGAACATGTACACACACCCTAATGTTCCTACACAAGTTTATATAGTGAGTACTGAGAACATGTACACAAACTCTAATGTTCCTATACAAGTTTTATATAGTGAGTACTGAGAACATGTACACACACTCCTAATGTTCCTACACAAGTTTATTTATAGTGGAGTACTGAGAACATGTACACACACTCCTAATGTTCCTGCACAAGTTTATATAGTGAGTACTGAGAACATGTACACACACCCTAATGTTCCTGCACAAGTTTATATAGTGAGCACTCGAGAACATGTACACACACTCCTAATGTTCCTGCACAAGTTTATAGTAGTGCTTAGAACATGTACACAGACTCCCAATGTTCCTATACAAGCTTATATAGTGAGTACTGAGAACATGTACACACACTCTAATGTTCCATAAGTTTATATAGTGAGTACTGAGAACATGTACAAACTCCTAATGTTCCGATATAAGTTTAATGTTCCTACACTAATGTTCCTGGCACAAGTTTATAGTGAGTACTGAGAACATGTACACACACTCCTAAATGTTCCTGCACAAAGTTTATATAGTGAGTACTGAGAACATGTACACACACTCCTAATCTTCCTGCACAAGTTTATATAGTGAGTACTGAGAACATGTACACACACCCTAATGTTCCTATACAAGTTTATATAGTGAGTACTGAGAACATGTACAGACCCCTAATGTTCCTGCACAAGCTTATATAGTGAGTACTGAGAACATGTACACACACACACTCCTAATGTTCCTATACGTTTTATATAGTGAGTACTGAGAACATGGCCACACACCCTAATGTTCTCACAAGTTTATATAGTGAGTACTGGGAGAACATGTAACACACTCCTAATGTTCCTGCACAAGTTTATAGTGAGTACTGAGAACATGTACACACACTTAATCTTCCTAAAAAGTTTATATAGTGAGTACTGGAACATGTACACACACCCTAATGTTCCTACACAAGTTTATATAGTGAGTACTGAGAACATGTACACACACTCCCTAATGATCCTGCACAAGTTTATATAATGAGTACTGAGAACATGAACACACACTCCTAATGTTCCTTAACAAGTTTATATAGTGAGTACTGAGAACATGTACACACACTCCTAATGTTCCTGCACAAGTTTATATAGTGAGTACTTAGAACATGTACACACACTCCTAATGTTCTTATACAAGTTTATATAGTGAGTACTGAGAACATGTACACACACTCCTAATGTTCCTGCACAAGTTTATATAGTGAGTACTGAGAACATGTACACACTCCCTAATGTTCCTGGCATGTTTATATAGTGAGTACTTAGAACATGTACACACACTCCTAATGTTCCTACATGTTTTATATAGTGAGTACTGAGAACATGTACACACACTCCTAATGTTCCTATACAAGTTTATATAGTGAGTACTGAGAACATGTACACACACTCCTAATGTTCCTGCACAAGTTTATATAGTGAGTACTTAGAACATGTACACACACTCCTAATGTTCCTATACAAGTTTATATAGTGAGTACTGTTCTATACAAGAACATGTACACACACTCCTAATGTTCTACACAAGTTTATATAGTGAGTACTGAGAATTCCTATGTACACACTCCTAATATTCCTAATGTTCCTGCACAAGTTTATACACAAGTTTATATAGTGAGTACTTAGAACATGTACACACACTCCTAATGTTCCTATACAAGTTTATATAGTGAGTACTGAGAACATGTACACACACTCAAGTTTAATAGTGAGTACTTAGAACATGTACACACACTCTAATGGCATAAGTTTATATAGTGAGTACTGAGAACATGTACACACACTCCTAATGTTCCATGTACACACCTCCTAATAAGTTTATATAGTGAGTACTTAGAACATGTACACACCTCTAATGTTCCTATACAAGTTTATATAATTGAGTACTGAGAACATGTACACACACTCCTAATGTTCCTACACAAGTTTATTATATAGTGAGTACTCCCTAATATTGAGTAGAATATGTACACACACACTCCTAATGTTCCTACAAGTTTATATAGTGAGTACTTAGAACATGTACACACACTCCTAATGTTCCTATACAAGTTTATATAGTGAGTACTGAGAAATTATGTACACACACTCCTAATGTTCCTGCACAAGTTTATATAGTGAGTACTGAGAACATGTACACAGACTCCTGAAGTTTAATGTTCCTGCACAATGTTTTATATAGTGAGTACTGAGAACATGTACACACACTCCTAATGTTCCTGCTATGCAGTGCTTAGAACATGTACACACACTTATATACAAGTGAGTACTGAGAACATGTACACACACTCCTAATGTTCCCACAAGTTTTTATATAGTGAGTACAAGTTTATATAGTGAGTACTGAGAACATGTACACACACCCTAATGTTCCTACACAAGTTTATAAGTTTGAGAATATGTACACAAACTCCTAATGAACATGTTTTATATAGTGAGTACTGAGAACATGTACACACACTCCTAATGTTCCTACACAAGTTTATATAGTGAGTACTGAGAACATGTACACACACTCCTAATGTTCCTGCACAAGTTTATATAGTGAGTACTGAGAACATGTACACAGACTCCTAATGTTCCTGCACAAGTTTATATAGTGAGTACTGAGAACATGTACACACACTCCCTAATGTTCCTGCAAGTTTTATATATTGAGTACTGAGAACTGAGAACATGTACACACACTTAATGTTCCTGCACAAGTTTATATAGATTACTGATGTACACACACTCCTAAGAATATGTGAGTACTGAGAACATGAACAAACCCTAATGTTCCTGCACAAGTTTATATAGTGAGTACTGAGAACATGTACACACACTGCCTAATGTGAGTACCATGTACACACACTAAGTTTATAGTTTATTGAGTGAGTACTGAGAACATGTACACACACTCCTAATGTTCCTGCACAGAGTTTATATATATTGAGTACACACACTAAGTAATGTTCCTATACAAGTTTATATGTTCCTACACACTAATGTTCCTTCTGCAGTTTTATAGTGAGTACTGAGAACATGTACACAAACTCCTAATGTTCCTGCACAAGTTTATATAGTGAGTACTGAGAACATGTACACAAACTCCTAATGTTCCTGCACAAGTTTAATGTTCCTGCACCTCTAAAGTTTATATAGTGAGTACTGAGAACATGTACACACACCCCTAATGTTCCTGCACAAGTTTTATATATTGAGTACTGAGAACATGTACAAGTTTAATGTACTTAGAACTGTACACACACTAAGTTCTTATACAGTTTTAATGAGTTCCAACTCCTAATGTTCCTGCAAGTTTATATAGGTGAGTACTGAGAACATGTACACAGACTCCTAATGTTCCTGCACAAGTTTATATAGTGAGTACTTAGAACATGTACACACACTCCTAATGTTCTATACAAGTTTATATATATTGATGTACACACTCCTAAGAACATGTACTGAGAACAGACTCCCTAATGTTCCTGCACAAGTTTATATAGTGAGTACTTAGAACATGTACACACACTATACAAGTTTATATAGTGAGTACTAATGTTCCTGTTCTACACATGTTTATATTGAGTACTGAGAACATGTACACACACCCTAATGTTTGCACAATGTTTCTTTATATATTGAGTACTGAGAACATGTACACACACTCCTAATGTTCCTGCACAAGTTTATATATTGAGTACTGAGAACATGTACACACACTCCTAATGTTCCTGCACAAGTTTATATATTGAGTACTGAGAACATGTACACACACTCCTAATGTTCCTGCACAAGTTTATATAGTGAGTACTGAGAACATGTATACACACTTAAATGTTCCTGCA
The DNA here is from genome assembly GCF_040412425.1 of Macrobrachium rosenbergii. Classification (NCBI taxonomy): domain Eukaryota; kingdom Metazoa; phylum Arthropoda; class Malacostraca; order Decapoda; family Palaemonidae; genus Macrobrachium; species Macrobrachium rosenbergii. Next base: position 17,704 of record NC_089792.1, on the reverse strand, counting down.
CAAGTTTTATATAGTGAGTACTGAGAACATGTACACAAACTCCTAATGTTCCTGCACAAGTTTATATAGTGAGTACTGAGAACATGTACACACACTAAAACTCCAGTGAGTACTTAGCTGCAACTTTGAGCTTCCTAATGTTCCTGCACAAGTTTTTACTGTACTGAGAACTCCGTTCATAATCTAAAAGTTTCTTCCATCTTAGTGCAGCTAATGTGAGTTTAATTGGTACTGTTACACCTCTCAAAGTTTTTATACTGTCAATTTTCTTTTCAGCGCTGAATGACCTTATAGGTCCCAGCGCTTGGCCTTACTCAAATTCCTTTTTAAGTTTTATTCTGAGTACTCATTTTGTAACTGAAGGAGTTTAATGTTTATTCAGATTTCAGATTGATACTGATATATCCATGTTCCTTCTATATGGTCGCGACTCTAATGTTCCCTTCCATGACTATCAAGTACATGTTTAACAATTGTATATTTTACATTCATCTTAATCAAGTTTATAAGGTACTGAGACATAAATCCTAATGTTTAGTTAGACAAAATAAAGCGTTGTAAAGGAATACTTATATTGATTTGATGAGAAACTCTATATAGGTTGTTCCTGCACGATTGGATGACCAGTTTTGGAGCCCTTTCGTTTTTTTAAATTATTTATTAGGGTTTTTTATATATATATATATTATTTATATATATATATATATATATATATATATATATATATACATGTTTAACAATGTATATATATTTTTATGTATATATATGTGTGTGGAAAAATATGTATATTATTTATATTTATACATATATATATAATATATATATATATATATATATATATATATATATATATATATATATTTTTATTGTGTGTATATATATATATATATATATATTATATATATATATATATATATATATATATATATATATATATATATATATATATTTATATAAATATATATATATATATATATATATATATATATATATATATATATATATTTATATATATATATATAGATTATATATATATATATATATATATATATATATATATTATAATATATATATATATATATATATATATATATATATATATATATATATATATATACATACATACATACATACATACATACATACATACATACATACATACATACATACATACATACATACATACCCAGTTTTTCTTACACATGCAGATTATTATTATTTTCTTCCTAAGAAGGCACCACAACCATGCGAGACTAAATAAAAAAAAGATGACAAAAACGTGAAAAGGGCAATAAATATCGCCTTTTATTTCTCAACTCAACCAAATGAAATTTACGTAATGGTCTCACAAATCCTTGAGGAAGACATTTACTGGGAAATACTGCTGTTGAATTGTTGCTAAATCACTGGAAAGAACTGCTGATATCAGGTAAGTTAGGTTAAGAGAAATGCTATGGATGGTGATAATGAATTTTTTTTTATATTTTATTTAATTATCTATGGTTAGTAGAACTAATTCCTTATTGGAACAGGTAAACCGCTTTCAGTGAAATTGATGGGAAGAATTAATATTTTAGGCATATATCTTATCTTATATTCCATAATTAATAACCTTTCCCCCGGTAGGGGGATAGTGCCGTCAGTGCACCTCATGCGGTGCACTGCAGGCATTACTTAAAGTGCTTTGCAGCATGCCCTCAGCCCCGAGCTTCAACCCCTTTCGATCCTTTTACTGTACCTCCTTTCATTTTCTCTTTCTTCCATCTTGCTTTCCACCCTCTCCTAACAACTGATTCATAGTGCAGCTGCGAGGTTTTCCTCCTGTTACACCTTTCAAACCTTTTACTCTCAGTTTCCGTTTGAGCGCTGAATGACCTCATAGGTCCCAGTGCTTGGCCTTTTGCCTAAATTCCATATTCAGTTCAATTCAATAGCCTTTCCATTTTGTGGATATGGTTATATTTTTCACTTTTAGTAATTTCATTTAGAAAAATAATGTATTTGTTGAACAGATCATGAAACATTTGGCAAGTAAAGCTAAAATCAGAAAGAAAACAGTGTTAAGCTACTGAAAATTTGAATTTCAAAAGTGATTTCTTTTCTCACATAAAATGTATGACTTGAAAATTAGTTAAGAAGTTGACGTTAAATTTATTTTTTACTTTTACATGTATACACGCATACGCATTGCAAGGCCATTTAGTTATATATATATATATATAATATATATATATATATATATAAATATATATATATATAAATTTCTGACTCACGTCGGGATCGAACCCAGGTCTCTCAGGTGGAAAGCGACAGGGCGTTACCCACTAATAAAGACAAGTCTATAAAGAAGTCGGAACCTGAGAGTAACTGCACCCGGAATTACCTGGGCTCTAACTGCTTGCATACCAGTGAGTTTTCTCCATTTTTTCCCGACTCAGCAATGACCCAATGGAAACATTTCATTCGAATTATCCCTTCTGATTTGAATAAGATAGAAATCATCAACAACAGAATCACAGTGGAATGTAGAAATAAATTTCTGACTCAGTCGGGATCGAACCCAGGTCTCTCAGGTGGAAAGCAACATTTTTAACTGTGTATGACAAGTCTAAAAGAAGTGGAACCTGAGAGTATAACTGTGTGTAACAAAATTACCTAAGAAAAGCTAACTATCTTGCATACCAGCGAGTTTTCCCAACTCTCCCTGACCAGCAATGACCCAATGGACAACATTTCAACGAATTATCCTTCTGAGTGAATAAGATAGAAATCATCAACACACAATCACGTGTGGAACAGAAATAAATTTCTGACTCACGTCGGGATCGAACCCAGGTCTGTCAGGTGGAAAACAGGGCGTTACCCAGCAACCAGACTGGCAGTCTAAAAAAAGTTGAACCTGAGAGCAACTCAATCAAGGAATACCTGGGCAAGAAAACTGCTTGAGATACCAGCGAGTTTTCCCCAATTCCTTTGACTCAGCAATGACCCAAGCTGACAACAGATGAGGTGGGAATTATCCTTAAAGGAATAAGATAGAAATCATCAACACACAATCACGTGTGGAACAGAAATAAATTTCTGACGTCACGCTTTAATCGATTGATTCTCAGGTGAAAGTGTCAAGGGCGTTACCCACTGGGTATACAAGTTTAATTTGATTGATTGATTGAGAGCAACTGCACCCAAGGAATTACCTGGGCAAGCTAACTAATTTGCATACCAGCGAGTTTTCCCCAACTTAATGACTCAGCAATGACTTTTAATGGACAACATTTCATCTGAATTATCCCTTCTGGAGTGAATAAGATAGAAATCATCAACACATTAATCAGTATTGAACAGAAATAAATTTCTGACTCACGTCGAGGGCTCTAAATTGTTTCTCAGGTTACAACCAAGGGCGTTACCTATAGGGACGGGAAGTCTAGTGAATGGATACCTGAGAGCAACTGAAAAATGGCCTAATTACGACTTAGGAAAAATGCTTGCATACCAGCGAGTTTTCCCAACTTCCTGACTCTTAATGACCCAATGGGAACATTTCATTCGAATTATCGCTGCAGTGAATAAGATAGAAATCATCAACACACAAGACTGTGGAACAGAAATAGTTTTTGGACTCACGGGAGGAGAATAATGTCTCTCAGGTGGAAATAATGTAAATACCCACTGGGCCATAATGTAAAAAAGAAGTCGGAATAATGTAAATAAAGGACCCAAGGAATAATTAAATAAAGGAAGGCTAATGCTTTGCAAGAAGGAGGAATTTTCTAAATAAAGACTCAGCAATAATGTAAATGGACAATAATGTAATTCGAATTATCCCTTCTGAGTGAATAAAGAGGGAGGAATAATCAAATAAATCACGTGTGGAATAATGTAAATAAAGGACTTCGTAAAACAGAACAACTGGAGGCAGGTGGAAAGCAAAATGTTACACCACTGGGCCATACATAATCTAATAATAATAATCGGAATAATGAATAATAATATGCGAATTAATAATAAGCTAACTGCTTATATTGCCGAGTTTTTCCCAAGCTTTAATACTAAGCAATGACCCAATGGCCTCTTAAAATATAATTCGAATTATAATCTGAATGAATAAGATAAAATCATCAACAACAATCACGTGTGGAAAGAAATAAATTTCTGACTAATATCAAACCAGGTCTCTCAGGTGGAAAGCAAGGGCGTTACCCATCGCCATACAAGTCTACCTGGCGGAACCTGAGAGCAACTGCACCGGGGGAATACCTGGGCAAGCTAACTGCTTGCCCGACGTCCGAGTTTTCCCCAAGTCAGCCGACTCCCAATGCAACAGGTAATGGACAACATTTCATTCGAATTATCCCTTCTGAGTGAATAAGATAGAAATCATCAACACACAATGATTTGTGGAACAGATGCTAATGACTCACGTCGATGGATCGAAACCCAGGTCTCTCAGGTGGAAAGCAAGGGCGTTACCCCTGGAGCCAAAGCAAAGTCTAAAGTGGAACCGAGAGCAACTCGGTTCCACGGAATTACCTGGGCAAGGTAATTGTATTGCATACCAGCAATTTTCGTCATCAGCGCCAGCTCAGCAATGACCCAATGGACAACATTTCATTCGAATTATGGAGGTTCAGGTTGAATAGGACGAAATCATCATACACAATCAGTGGATTGGAACAGAAATAAATTTCTGACTCACGTCGAGATCGAACCCAGGTCTCCAGGATGGAAATCTTGAGTTCAAATGGCCATTATTCTTAAAGACAATCGAACATAATCAAATGCACCCATTGAGATTTGGGCAAGCTAACTGCTTGCATACCAGCAAGTTTTATATAGTTAACTTCTTTAGACTTGTATACAACCAATCATAACGCCTTGCTTTCCACCTTGAGAGGTGGTTCGATCCCTGACGTGAGTAAGAAATTTATTGCTATCCACACGTGATCTCTAGTTAAAAATTAGTACAAGATTGGAAGGGATAATGTGTATCTAAAGCGCCCATTGCATTGTTCTTCTAATAATGAAGTGTTGGAAAATAATATGCAAGCATAGCTTTAGAACCTAAATGAGATTGACACAGAAGGAATCTTTGAATTGTATGGCCCATGGGTAACGCTAGGTTTGCTTTCCACCTGAAGACACCAATAATAATGATAACAATAAAATAATATTTGAGTTCCACACGTGATTAGTTTGTTGATGACCCAAAATCTTTCTGGACCTTCCAGGACTGAATGAAAGTTTCCACGGTCATTGAGGGATGGAAATTTAGGGCAAGACAGACGGTATGCAAGCAGTAAAAGGCCCAGGTAAAGGCACAAGATAAAGTTGCGCACAAATTAATTTTTAGTGTATGGCCTGCAGTGGGTAACGCCATATTGCAATCCACCTGAGAGACCCGGCCCCCATGCCCCGAAGAGTTGCACATAATTTATTTTATGTTCCACAAATTGTGATTTGATGACAGGCAACCATTCTGCCTAAAATGGATAGACTGCAGTATGAAATGTTGTCCAAAACGGAGAAAAATGGTAGTCGGCAATTCAGGAAAGGCACGTCTGGTATGCAGATGCTGCAAATGGGACCCTAAATACTCGTGGAAAGCACTGAATTTCATTCTGTAGGTTGCAACTCTTTTAGACTTGTATGAGCCCAGCGGGTGGCATATCTTCTTTCGAAAATTTTGCAGACACTGCAGTTTTCCCTTGCGTATGATTTTGCAGATCTGCAAATGGGACCCCCCTAAATACTGATTGGAAAGCACTGAAGAATCATTCTGAAACTGCAGTAACTTGAATGAAATGACAGTGTCCATTGGGCACCTACAATTGCTGAGTCGGGAAGTTGGGAAAAATTTTGCAGATGCAAGCAGTTTTGCCCAGGTACGTCCTGATTTGCAGTTAGACTGCAGTTGACTTTTTGGATTGTATGGCCCAGTGTTAACAATAATAAACATGAGGAACAGTAGTAGGATCAACTGAAGTGGTTTCATTCAATTTAGAATTTCATCAACTAGTGGAAGAACATCTTTGAAACATTTCTAATCTGCCGATGGCACCTGTCCTAAGCTGACCTCACAGGTGTCAGCACAGGCGACAAACAGTTCACCTAGTACCTGGCACACAAACTTGCGCTGTTCCGATGCACCCAAAGTCTAGATATTGTCCCCAGGTCCCTGGGTCGCAGTTGCCCTGGCTCTCACCGTTTAGCCTTGACGTGGCACCAGTGGGTGAGCCCTTGCTTTGAAGAGTGAGATACCTTTCTGAAATCCCGACGTACAGATAACAGAAATTTATTTATTGTTACTATAATATGATTATTGTTGATTTCTCTCTCTCTCTCTCTCTCTCTCTCTCTCTCTCTCTCTCTGTTGTCTCATCTCTCTCTCTCTCTCTCTGAGTCCAAAGGATGGGAAAATCGTTTGGTTGCAAGCAGTTAGCAGTTGCCCAGGTAATTAAATACAAGTACACATTCAGATAAGTTTTCTTCGTGGACCTTGGGAACGCCCTTTGTTCCACCTGAGAGATTTCTTTTTGATAAACTAGAATTTTATTTTTGTTCCATTGGATACGTGAACTATGAAGGGCTTTGTTTCTCAAATTTCAGCAGATATTAAAATACTGAATGAGGATATTTATACAACATAAAACCTTTATTGTTAGAATATTTTATAGGGAAAACTCATATATCAAAATTCTTGTGTGATTTAAATTTCTTATAGTATATACTGCAAATATTTATTAAACATTTATTGTTATCGCCCAGTGACATCAAAAAACAAGACTCTTAAAATGAAAAAAGTCACTAACGACCAAGAAAACGTTCCACAATAGGTGGAATTGATAATAATGAGAGTGTACAGAGATGGAATCAACTGAGAATAAAGAAAAACTGAAAATAAAACCTTACAGTATTTGGTACAAACTTTTATCGGAAAGAATTGACCAAAGCCTCTTACAAAATACATTTAACGACAAAAATCAACCACACACTGAAAACGTATTTTTTAACAAACAAAATTTCACCAAATTAAGACAGACTATAAATAACCACTTGAAAGTTTCCTGAAGGCGTTTTAGAATGTCAAAAAGTCAGAATAACCTAAATTTTACCAGAAAACATTTTAAAAAAACTGATTTCTTATGAGCATGTTAAAATAAATCAGTAAACATAACGAGTAACTTTCAAAAAAATTCTTAGGGGAATGATATATATTCTTGAGACCTGTTAAAATAAAGAGAGGTCTTAACTTGGAAATTTTTTGGGCCAAAAATTCAGATAAAGAAGGAATCACTTTAACGTATAAAGAAGTAAAACATAAGTAACGAATAACTTTCCGACAGGTAATCTTATACCTTTAAAAGTAGGCTTAGTAAACATGTTAAAATAAATAAGTAAAAGCATAGACGAGAAGAATAAACAATTCCAGGAAGGAGGTCATTTATCAACTGGTTAACAGATCTCGTAATCCGGTGATACTCCAAAATAAGTCAAGCCCTCACAATGTTGAAGGTCCAGAAAAGACTGCCTTAGATTGCATGAGACAGCAATTCCAACATTTTCTTTAAACACCACACCTGAAAATAAAGAAGGTTCATTGTAATTAAAACTTTACAAAAGTCAAAAATAAAAGGGGATCAAAGGAAACAGGGTCATTGATTTCCAAAAATAATTACAAATGACTTATTCAAAACAAATTAACTTACAATAATTTTAAACATACTGATATAAATATATATATATATATATTATATATATATATATATATATATATATATATATATATATATATATATATATATATATATATATATATATATATATATATATATATATATATATATATATATATATATATATATATATATATATATATATATATATATATATATATATATATATATATATATATATATATATATATATCCAGTGCAGGAAAAATGTAAAATTAATGATTTTTGCATAATATTAATAATCTTGTACCGTCATAAAATTCACTAATAGAAAATTGAAGGAAATAATTGCATATACCATATTTGGATGTCTTTTATATATATAAATATTTTTGAGATATATATATATAATTTGACATATATTCATTTTTATTCATATATTCATTTAAACTCTAACCTTGCTAAACAAATTAAGGTCTCAACATTTTCGAGTGTGTATCTTAGAGCTTTAGAATTTGTAGTCCTGAATTTTGGAAGAGGAGTTTAAAATTATTGTTAAAATCCCTAGGTTAATTATGTTGTCCCTCCCATATGTTTTTCAAATTTTTAAAATGCAAAAAGACAAATTAACAGTTTTTAACCAGTGTTAACAAATTAAACTTAAGAATATTCTCTTTTACCATCTCATCCTAATAACAATTCCTGCAGTGCCCTTTTTAAAAACTTTGATATTAACTTAGTATTAAAATAGGTAATTTTGAGAAATAATGTTTAAGAACGACTCATCCAAATGACACAATATTGTATACAGTATTCCATGCAAAGAATGTTTTAAGATTTATATTGGCTTCAAACATGAAAAGGGCTAATATGAGCTGCTGTCCCAACACAAATATGCCAGGTTTCAAGAGGCTGGACATATAATGGCGTTGCGGATCATTGGCTTAAGACAGGCCAACGATTAACTTGGATAAGTCATCGTTAATTTGCAAGGTCAGCGACCATCAAGATCAAATGGGCTATGAGACGGTATTATTGAAGATAGTGCACCAGAATGTTAATCCACCTGGATTATTCCTTGATCCTTTGTCCTTGTCTTTTTTATTTAAAGAACATGCTGCCCAGATTAACAATCTGTAACACTGTATTTCTCCCCTTATGTTTTTGTATATAAATATCTATCAATATCTATTTGTTTTTCAGTGTGAACTTGAAAATGTAGAATAAACTACGAAATTACTTGTTCAAAGTCCTGTTCTCATACCCTCTTATGTGGATTTTGTGATATATATATATTATATGTACAACCTTCCATTGACGTTGTCAGTATTAAAACACAAAACGGGTCAAATATATACTATAAAATGAATGTGCTGTGTGTGTGTGTGTGGGTTTCTCATCACATCCAGACAAACAAACTATAAATAAAAAAAATGTTCACAAAATAACAAAAACCCCATTTATTTTAGATTATGGTTTGATAAATTTGAAACTGAAAAAAACATTTAAATAATTAAAAACATCTAAGACAGTTTTTCCTAGTTAAAATAAAACGATCTATGATATATTACAAAACAAACAAGAGATTTGTTTTCAAATGATAAAACAAAATAATTACTTTCGTGTTGAAATTTATTCCCTGTACTGGAACGTAAAAGTAAAAATATTGAAATCTATAACACACCTGGGAATAAGAAAATAAATATATAAATAAATAAATAAATATAGAATATATATAGAAATACAATAAAAAATTAAAATAAAATATATAATATGTATATATACAAATAAATACATTTTCTATGTATATACACATACATGCATAATTACATAAAACACATATTATTTATTATTTACAATTCTCCCATTATTCTGAGACTTTCTACATCATTTTATAAAGGTTTATTCTTAATGCCTTATAGATTTCTGGCCAAAGATCGGTCATACGCTACATGCCCGAAACACAAACATACATACTTCTGTAATTTGATCCCCTTTAAGTTTTGCTGAAATCGTGATTCTTAATATTTACAAGGAAAAGATTATGACCTTTAGCATCTTAACAAAATATTTTAAAGATGATTCTTTATATTCTCCTTGCATTTTAATATAATTTTATCAGTTTGTTAATATATTAATTTATTTTTTTAATAAGAGGGATTCTTTACGTTTCTGTATTTGATTTATTCTTCTTGCTTCTTCCTAATTAATATGATTATGATTCTTTAATTTGCATCTTCATAAATAATAATAATAATAATAATAATAATAATGTTAATAATAATAATAATAATAATAATAATAAATTTTAAATAATCAGGAAAAAGTTATGTACATTTAACCATAGTTTTCAATCATTTTTACACTTCCCAGATCTACAATTATGAGACATAACATGTCATCTTTTTGTCAAATTGGGTGGGTATTGAGAACAATAAAGTCGATTACATAAAAGAGAAAAATGCTCAGAACATCTTTTTGGGAAGTGGTTTCCTAGAAAATTTTAAAAATCTTTGTATTAAGTTATTAGGTTTTTATTAGTTTTTTTATTCCATTAGCTTGCCAATATTTACTTTTTTTATAAGTCTTGATTATTCCACTTCTGTAGTTTTACTAGGAAATAATTCTGTTTAGGTGAGAATTCTAACAATTGAATAAATAAAATTTTGCCAATTTACTTTTAATGCCTAATTAATTCACCTGGGATGTGTAGAAAACATTTTTTACAGATTTAATTGATTTCCTTTTAAAATTTTATTTCAAAGCTTTTAGACTATAGGTTACATTGGGGAGGTCATTTTAATCGAACTGAAACAGATTTAATTTGATTAGGATCTGAAGAAATAAGATCATAAGTAATCCAGAAAAGTTAACTGGCTTATTTTAGAGATATATAAACAAAAGTCCAATCAGGAATACTTTGATTTTGAAGAATATCTGGCAAGAAAGCCCACTCGGGAATAGTTTATCACTTAAGAAAATATCCATTTGATTAGATTTTAATTTTAGATGGTCAATGAAACTTTCACTGGGGTAAATGTACTTGCAAAAGAAATAATGAATGATTTATTTTTCAATGAATTTTTATTATATTTTCTTTTTATTCAGATATAAAAAAACAATGTACTGATTTATCATATCCACGGGAGTTATGGCAGACACGCTCGGTGCTGATAAACATCTTCATTAATGATTTGTTCTATGAATTTTTTTATCATGCACAAGATTTCACTGTGGGGTACAGTTTTTTTATGATCTTTTTGTTGACTGTACAAACAATGACACAAATGTTATTCGTTTTTTTTTTTGCCACTAAAAGCCTGATTTATACTTCCTTTGTTCATTTAGTTTGTTTTTTACTTAAAAAGAAAGAAAAATATATAGGAAAGATAAGCGGAAAAATATGATTATAGACACTACATATAATAAATCGTTTCCAAATATGATATTTTTTTATATATACTATCATATAAAGAATACAATATTCGTTATATTATATATATTTTGACATATGCCATCACTAACTTGAGAGCAACAGCTCGAAGAACAATCCAATAAAGTTCAGGAAAGGCACTGTTCATATGCATTTTATTAAAATATGCCGACGTTTCACAACTCCTCATAGTTGCATTTTCCAGGCTGCAAACAGCGAACATGGCAATCAGTAAATTAAAATTAAAATCACAAGTCAGAATTACAATTACAATAAAACGTTCACAATAAAATGACTAAAACCTATCCTAGAAGAACAAGTAAAAGGCTGTAACAACCTACCCAGAAGGAAGTTAAAAACAAACTACTGCACTCGCATTGAGTATTACAAAAGAGAGAGAAAATAAATAAATAAATAAACATACAGACAGAGAAGAAACAACTTAACAAGACCATCAGGCAATAAACAGTTGTGTAGAGGATGTGGGAGTTTAATGGTGGTACAGTTAATTTAATAAGAATAGATTCAAGTATTGTTAAATCATTTGCTTTTGTACTTGTCCTATTACTGAAAAAATCTTTATTTTCTATGAATGTTTTACATATCTTGGAGTGATTCCTGATATTAGACTGTTCAGGGCTGGATAATCTGCTCCCGGTTCTAAAGCTGACTCCTCTCTATGAGCATCGATGCGAACCCGCAACAGCCTCCTAGTACTGTACATCCGACATAGATCCTGACTACATCTGGGGCACTTGTACTTATATATAACGTTGGATGTAAACAAGGGACTGAGCTGGTCTTTAAACTTGAAGAGAGCGCCAACTGTTCGGGGTTCCTCGGGATGAGCTTGAGGTTAAGGGCCGGTAATTCCTTTCGAAAGATGTTGAGAATTTTCTTCCTGAAAGAATCATCTTGCATATAAGGGAACGTTGCGTATAAATTCATCTTAGGGACGGTGTAATAAAGAGGAGGTGGCGTCATCTTCTTGTTCAACATGCTATTTAACTGTTTAAAAACAGTTTGGATGGAAAACAGTTGTTCCTGAAATAATTAGTGAGATATGTTATTTCGTCGTGAAAAGTTAGCCAATTAGATGACAGAGTAAAAGCCCTGCGGAGGAGCGTAGAAAGAGCACTTAATTTAAAATTGAAAAAAACAAGAGCTATAAAAATTCATACCCAAACCTGTAAACGTATCTTTACGATATATGCCAGTGTTGAATCCTACCGAGTTCCTGGACACCAGAACGTCCAAAAATGGGAGCTTGCTGTTAGATTCTTTTTCTAGAGTCAATTTTATGTTGGGGTGTTGGGTATTTACGAAGTCCAAGAAAGAGTCTGTCTGCATTAAAATCTCGTTTAAATAAGACAAACGTGTCATCAACATAACGTCTATAAAATAAAGGGAGGAAGGACAAGGGACAGGCGTCCATTATGCGCTCTTCCAGAGAGTTCATAAAAATGTTGGCAAACGTAGGTCCCAAAGGACTTCCCATGGCCATTCCTTCCACCTGTTTATACAAAACGCCATTAAAAATAAAGGCTGTGTCCAGCACGGCCAACTCTAAAAATTGTTTAAAATGATTCTTGTTGAAATTATGAAATAAGACATCGTCATCAGGAAAAAGCTTATTTAAAATAATCTGAATTGTTTCCTCCACAGGGATATTGGTGAACAGGGATTCGACGTCCAGGCTAACCATGAATAAGTCGGAGTCCTGTTTAATAATTTCCTCCTTGAAGTCGGTAGAGCACGCTAAGGTGTTAGGGCCTCTAGTTAATGGTTCCAGAATAGGTACTAGGAATTTAGCAAGATCATAATTGGCTGTGTTAATAGAGGAGAGAGTAGGACGCATTGGGACATCGGTCTTGTGTACTTTGGGTAAACCATACATAATACCGTATGAAGAACCTGTAACGAACAAACTTTGGTACATACGTTCGTCTATAATATTATTTTGTTTCAATGTTCTGAGAAATCGGTTAATTTTGTCCTCGGATTTAGTGATATTATACAGGTCAGGGGAGCTGAGTTTCTTAAATTTGATGTGTCATTAAGAATATTTTCCATTTTATTTATGTATTCTGTTTATTGAGAATAACCGTACCTTACCTTTGTCTGGTTTAACGATAATGATGTCCTTATCGTTGGCTAAGTTCTTAAGGGTCAGGTAATCCTCTCTCCCGAAGAATGGGGTCCATCTTGTTTTTAAGTTGTTGAAGGTGCTGTGGGCTAATGCTGAAATCTGTGATCTTAGGTTATCTATGTTGGTGCTAAAGGAAGGTCAATAATCCTGTGAAACAATGATTCTATAGGGAGAAAAAATTGTTGGTAATTAGGTTTAAAATTCAGGAGACAAAAGTCCAGTCCAAAGAGAGGAGAAATTCTCCCTCTTCGACAATACTCTGTTTGACAAGTTGAAGACGGAATTTATGTTTTTACTGAAAACAGGAATACTAACACCTAAACTCTTTAACTTCTTATTATGTCTGCTAACAATGCATTGAAGAAAGTTATTGATGGTCTTGTTAAAAAGGCGAGTGAAGATAACAGAATCTAAAAAAGTGAGTGATTCGAACACTTTGGTTTTATGTCCCGAGACCGTGTCTTTGAGTCGCTTTAAATCCTTGTAGTTTGAATTAATCTCAATTTCTAACAATTTCTTAGTAGCATCGATATAAAATTCAGAGTGATACAGAGAAGCCTTATATAGTTTAAACTTAACAAATTTTGGAACAATGTTATTCAGTTGGCAGTACTGTAGAAAATCTTAAATCTAATTTAGCTTTATCCAGTTTCTTGGTAAATTTCTCCAATAAACGGCATTTGGCAAGGAGAGATGTTCCATATCTGGTCCGAATCAACTCGTGGAAATGGTTCAGTCCTTCAGCACGAAGTTTGAGTAGAAAGAGGAAGGCGAAGAAAATTCCAAAAGATGCCATGGCGCCAGTTGAACTGTCTGTAGAGAGACTCCCGATGATACCTCTAACTTCCGGAGCAACAGCTCAAAGAACAATCCAAGGCGGTTCAGGGAAAGGCACTGTCCTTATGCATTTTATTACAAATATGCCGACGTTTTCACAACTCCTCATAGTTGCATTTTCCAGGCTGCAAACAGCGAACATGGCAATCAGTAAATTAAAATTAAAATCACAAGTCAGAATTTACAATTACAATAAAACTTTCACAATAAAATGACTAAAACCTATCCTAGAAGAACAAGTAAAAGGCTGTGACAACCTACCCAGAAGGAAGTTAAAAACAAACTACTGCACTCTGCATTGAGTATTACAAAAAGAGAGAAAATAAATAAATAAATAAACATTTAATTTTAAATTGGTGCTCTTTCTACGCTCCTCCGCAGGGCTTTTACTCTGTCATCTAATTGGCTAACTTTTCACGACGAAATAACATATCTCACTAATTATTTCAGGAACAACTGTTTTCCATCCAAACTGTTTTTTAAACAGTTAAATAGCATGTTGAACAAGAAGATGACGCCACCTCCTCTTTATTACACCGTCCCTAAGATGAATTTATACGCAACGTTCAGGTTTATATGCAAGATGATTCTTTCAGGAAGAAAATTCTCAACATCTTTCGAAAGGAATTACCGGCCCTTAACCTCAAGCTCATCCCGAGGAACCCCTGAACAGTTGGCGCTCTTCAAGTTTAAAGACCAGTCTCATTAAGATCTTCAGTCCCTGTTTACATCCAACGTTATATATAGCAATTGAACAAAGTGTACCACCTCCTCTTTATTACCCCCAGATGTAGTCAGGGATCTCAACATGTCGGATGTATTGACAGTACTAGGAGGCATGTTGCGGGTTCGCATCGATGCTCATAGAGGAGTCAGCTTTAGAACCGGGAGCAGATTATCCAGCCCTGAACAGTCTAATATCAGGAATCACTCCAAGATATGTAAAACATTCATAGAAAATAAAGATTTTTCAGTAATAGGACAAGTACAAAAAGCAAATGATTTAACAATACTTGAATCTATTCTTATTAAATTAACTGTACCACCATTAAACTCCCACACATCCTCTACACAACTGTTTATTGCCTGATGGTCTTGTTAAGTTGTTTCTTCTCTGTCTGTATGTTTATTTATTTATTTATTTTCTCTCTCTTTTGCAATACTCAATGCGAGTGCAGTAGTTTGTTTTTAACTTCCTTCTGGGTAGGTTGTCACAGCCTTTTACTTGTTCTTCTAGGATAGGTTTGTCATTTTATTGTGAAAGTTTTATTGTAATTGTAATTCTGACTTGTGATTTTAATTTTAATTTACTGATTGCCATGTTCGCTGTTTGCAGCCTGGAAAATGCAACTATGAGGAGTTGTGAAACGTCGGCATATTTTAATAAAATGCATAAGGACAGTGCCTTTCCCTGAACTATTGCCTTGATTATTATATATATATATATTATATATATATATATATATATATATAAATACACATACATATATATATATATATATATATATATATATATATATATATATATATATATATATATATATATATATATATATATATCATAAATAACAAAAGCGAAGATGAATATCGAAAATCTTTAAAAGTATAATCTTGTCTTTACAATCTCTGTCTTATCGCTTTCTTCACCTTCAAGAATGGGCAAAGAGTTGGAACTTTATAAATTTCCTCGAATGACGCGGATTATTCATGCTTATTATTAAAAAATAAAAAGAAATTTAGGTTTTAGTGTTGTCAGTGCAATTTCATGCGGTGCACTGTAGGCATTACATAAGTTTATTTCCAGCGTGCCCAAGGCCCTTTGAAGGCGGACCCCTTTCGTTCCTTTTTACTGTACTCCTTTCATATTCTCTTTCTTCCATCTTACTTCCACCTCTCCTAACAATCGATTCATAGTGCAGCTGCGAGGTTTTCCTCCTGTTACACCTTTCAAACCTTTTACTGTCAGTTTCCGTTTGAGCGCTGAATGACCTAGTCGGTCCTATGCTGGCGTTGGCCTAAAATCTATTCAATTTAATTTAATTCAAAAATAGACAGTTCTCGACACTGATGTCACAATTCATTAAGAAAACCTGTAAAAACATCATGAAGATTTTAGTTACAAAACGATTTGAAAAAACAAGAGATTCACATATTTCATGACATTTCGTGTTGCACATATTTAATAATCGTGGCCTTTCCTAATAATAAAAAAGACCAAATAACATTTTTATCGAGTTATAAATTATTTGCTGAATACCTTTCTTGTTTAAAACGTAAGGACACCTTTATCATAAAATCTGCTTATTGAAAGAAATATAGCATAATATATCTTTGATAGCTTTGTTAACTATATGCAGGCAATGCTAAACCTATTTACAAAATTTCTATACGCTTTGGTTTGTTCATGACTTAACAAAATTCTAAGAATTATTCTCAGATGTATAATTACAAAAATTATATGAGAAGTAATCATATACTGCAACGGAATAATTTTTAACAATTATATAAGAGGGAAACTTCTATACTGCAGCGGAAATGATTTGTAACAATTATATAAGAGGAAAATTATATTGCAGCGGAAACGATTTTTAACAATTATAAAAGGGAAACTTATACTGCAGCGGAATGATTTTTTAACAATTATATAAGAGGGAAACTTATACTGCAGCGGAATGATTTGTACAATTATATAAGAGGAAAAATTATATTGCAGCGGAATGATTTTTTAATAATTATATAAGAGGGAAACTTGCACGTCGCGAAATAATTTTTAACAATTATATAAGAGTGAAACCTCTACTGCAGCGAAATCATTTTCACAATTATATGAGAGTGGAACTTATAAGTCGCAAACATTTTACACTATTATGTAAATGAAAGTTATACGTCGCGAAATAATTTTAAACAATTATATATGAGTGAAATCTCTACCGCAGCGAAATAATTTTTCAATAATCTCATATAATTGTGAAACTTACACGTCTCTTACCATTTTCAACAATTATATAAAAGTGAAACTTTTTTATACTGCGGAACAATTTTCAGCAATTATACAAGAGTGAAACTTTACACATAGCGAAATAATTTTAAATAATTATATATGTTGAAACTTACACAGTAATGTCGCGAAGTAATTATCAACAGTCATATAAGAGTGAAACTTATAAAGGAAGCGGAACAATTCTAACAATTACATAAGAGTGAAAATTATACGTCCTGAAATAATTTTTAAAACAATTTTATAAGAGTGAAACCTCTACCGCAGCGGAATACCAGTAATTATATAAGAGTGAAACTTACACGTCGCTTAATAATTTCTTCAACAATTATATAAGAGTGAGAAATATACGTCGCGAAATAATTTTAAACAATTATATAAGATGGAAACTCTACCGCAAAGGAATAATTTTCAGTAATTATATAAGATTGAAACTTCTAACGTCGTTTAATTTCAACAATTATATAAGAGTGAAAATTATACGTCAGTGAAATAATTTTAAAACAATTTTATATGAGTGAAACCTCTTAAACAATTTTATAGGAGTGAAAACCCTACCGCAGCGGGAATAATTTTCAGTAATTATATAAGAGTGAAACTTACACGTCGCT
>NC_089791.1:75799586-75902086 GCF_040412425.1 Macrobrachium rosenbergii | reverse complement strand
CAAAGGATAACTATCGGGTTTTGTAACCTCATTAACTCTCCTATAATCAAAACACATACGAAACTCTCCATCAGGTTTCTTAACCAACACCACAGGTGACGACCAAGGGCTTTTGCTTGGTTCGATCAAACCATGTTTTAACATATATTCCACCTCTTTTGCAACAACTTCACTCTTAAAAGGATTTAATCTATATGGCGATTGTTTCACTGGCGTGGCATTACCAACATCCACGTCATGTTCTAAGACAGATGTTCGACCTGGTACATCCGAAAACAATTCTTTATAATCGAACACCAACTTCTTTAGAGACCTACGTTTATCAAAACTCAAATGAGAAACTGAACTATCAAAATTTTTCAAAGAAGTTTTATTACCTGTTGGAAAGTTACCATCATTACCATATTTATCTTCATTAAATTCTTCCTCTGAAAAAGAATAAATATTATTATTACAATTTACAACCTCCCCAACTGTTGCCACAGGAATGACTTTATCCCTTTCCTTATATTCCTTTAACATATTAATATGGCAAAGTTGAAAGGGTTTCCTCCGTTCAGGAGTTTCTACCAAATAATTAACCTCGCTTATTTTTTTAAAACTTTCCAGGGACCTGAAAATGAAGCTTTAACGAATTACCTGGAAGAGGTAACAACACTAATACCTTGTCGCCTTCAGCGAAGTTACGAATTTTGGTCTTCCTGTCAAAGAAGTATTTCATTCTTCTCTGACTACACAACAAATTCTCACGAGCAAATTCCCAGGCCTTCGTCATTTTATCACCCAAATTAGTCAGATAATCTAATAAATTAATATCAGGAATGTCACCTTCCCATGACTCTCTTACAACATCAAGCGGACCCCGAACACAATGCCCAAAAACCAAATTAAATGGGGATAAACCAAGAGACTGACTTGGAGCCGACCGAAAAGCAAATAAAAGATATGGTAATTCTTTGTCCCACTCAGAGCCGTGACTTAGACAATATTTCCTAATCATCGATTTCAGAGTTTGATGAAACCTCTCCAGAGCACCCTGACTTTCCGGATGATAAGGAGATGAAGTCACATGCTTAATACCCAATTCTGCCATTTTCTCCTTAAAATATTTGCTAACAAAGTTTGTACCACAATCAGATTGAACCACCTTAGGCATTCCGAACCTAGTAAAAAGTTAATTAATACCTCAACAATTTTTACACTTTTGATGGATCGTAGAGGAATTGCTTCTGGATAACGGGACATTTTATCCATCATGGTGAAAATATACTCATTCCCACTACGAGTCCTGGGCAACGGCCCGACAACATCAATGATAATTTCCTTAAAAGGTTCAGAAACCACAGGGATGGGACATAAAGGAGCTTTTGGAATAACTTGGTTTGGCTTACCGACCTTCTGACAGATACTACAGCTATTGACAAATTTCTTCACGTCGGATTTCAATTTGGGCCAGTAATAATCCTTAAGCAATTTCCCAGCTGTCTTGTGGATTCCGAAATGACCCGCCAAACCATTATCATGTGCCAACGACATCAAGCCAATCCTGTGAACATAAGGAACCAATATCTGTTTTAAAACTTCATGTGCACTATTGCCAGCCTCTCTAGGCCTACTCAACCTGTAAAGAATGTTATTAATTATTTTAAACTTTGGGACAGTTAAATCATCCACTTCGCCCGACTCAACATGAAGGTCCCGGAATTCTTGTTTCTGAGCTTTAATTAGCTCTTCCTTGTCCAATTTGGAAGGTCTTTTGCAATATTCCTATCTACAACTAAATTACTACCACTACTACTACTAATACTACGTTCTAAACTACTACAATCTACGTCTGTTGTTGACTCTGCAGCGTCAACAAATACTAGCTCTAGAACGAGTAACGACAGCAATTTCAACGATTCATTAAAATTGGATCCTGATTATTTTTATAAGCCACATCATTTCCCTAACACAATATCTACATCTTTAACAGGAAACCTATTCACAATGGCCAACTTCAATATTCCTGAAAAAGATGGACATTTTAAATGGAAATTACCGATGGGATAGGACTCAACTGAATCAGGAAAGCCAGACAACAGAACAAACTCTTCAAAGTCATGGACAAAATCGCAAGGTAATGCCTCTCTTAAAATCAACGACTGAGCCGCTCCCGTGTCCCGCAAAATGCGAACCACCCTTTCTTTGGACGAATCCACAGACGAGACACTACCACGGGACAAGTACCTTTCAAAGCAATTGGTTAGTCATTGTTCAGTCGTTCTCGCTTGGACGGGCTCTCTCTCTCGCTTATCAATGCCCATAACTGATCTACCCTTAGCTTGTAGGGACTTCTTAAAGGCAAAACACTGACTTTTACATGCCCCTTTTATTACAGAAGAAGCATGTCATGCTTTTAACCTTTCAGGATTATTTATGTTACCTCTGTCAGGAGAAACACGATTGTTATTAGCAGAAAAATGATTACTATTATTCTGCCTCCTGGGCTGACTCTATTAACATAATTAGGCCTCCCAAAAACATTGTAATTATTATTATTATTATTATTATTATTACTATGACTTTTTACTAACACAACCAGGCTTTATATTACTCATCACCCCTAACTCATTCTTATGTGACAGGTAATATTCGTCACTAGCAATGGCAACCTCCTGCAAAGTATCAATCTTTAATTCTTCCAAATGCACCTTCAACTTATCAGGTACACACCTCTTAAACTCCTCTACAAGTACCAATTCTTTCAACCCTTCAAAATTGTCAACTTCTTTCGACTTTAACCAATCTTCAGCATATTGCCTCTTACCCTAGCAAATTCTACGAACGTCTGTTCCTATCTTTCTGTAAATTCCTGAAACGCTGTCTATAAGCTTCAGGGACAAGCTCATAAAAATTTAGCACAATGGCTTTCACATTATCATAGTCGGATGATAAACTCTCATCCAACGTAACATACACTTTCTGAGCCCTACCTATCAATTTACTCTGGATAAGTGTCGTCCAGTACTCTTGAGGCCACTGCAATTTAGCGGCAATCCTCTCAAATGAAACAAAAACTCCGCTACATTACACTCTTGAAAATGTGGCACAAATTTGAGTGCCTCTGACAAATTAATAGTAGGCGTCACCTCCTGGTTGGGGGAAGAGGGAGAGGAAACAGGATCCATTAAACGCATTTCCCTCTCAAACTGCCTCTCTCTCTCTCTTTCCTCTGCCCTAAATTTTTCTATATTAAACTCTATTGTTTTTAACTCAATTTGCTTATTCAAAAAATCTACAGACACTTCCTCTTTGACTACCTTCATTTCCCCCTCTGTCTTCACAGTTTTAACATAATCATATACCTTCAACAACAATAGGCCCTTCCTTACAGACGAATCAAATTCAATTTCCAAATGCTGAGCCACTTGCTCTAACTCAAGCCTATCCAACTCTGCGAGCCTTGCTTGCCACCCCTCTCCACTAAGAAGCTCTAAAACATCAATAGTACACATTTTGCTCAATCAAAACCTCAAAACAATACCCCAAAAAAAAAAATAAATCAAATCTGGAGAAGGTGTAAAACTGTTGCCCAAAAATAAAACCCCAGAATCAATTTTGCACACTAGTGAATAATTGCAGGAACAAAATATCCTGTCAAAACGGTCGCCAGTTTGTGATGGGTCGTTTTACCACCACAACATACACTTGTATAATTATCCAATACTAGTATTCACTAACCAGAATACGAAATTCACAGTAAGTGAAATCGCATCACAAGACAATCAACCAATGTGTGCAAAACCAATTTGGGGGTGAAAATAAACACTAAGAAAAATAACTTAATTTTAATACATAAAGAAATAGACAGAAATGACGCCTGAACCACTAAATACAATAATTATAATGAAAAACAATTACGCTTAATATATAAAAAAAACACTTACCCAATTAATAAATAGAAAAACAACACATTCAAACGCAATATGGAGGGGGCCCAGAAAGGAGGAGAAGTTCAAAAAGAATGAATAACCTAACCAAAATACAACACTAAAGTATTCAGAGGTGGTCCTTGTAACAAAGCCGTGATCTGGTTAAACTAAGGATCTCCACGTCTGGAGATTGAGACAGGGTGATGTCAAATTATGGGCCCAACTACGGCGCTGGCCTATACCTCCACCAATTCACAGGCCGTGATCCAACTGAGGCGTCTTGCTCAGCATGCAAACTAATAACAGTCCAAATACCGTACCGTTGGACAGAGAGGTCCCCTTGGCTATGGTAACTGAACCAAGGGCGTAGCAGGATAAATGAATAAATCCTCAAGCTGCTGAAGGTAGTGGATCCAAAATAATCCTAAGTTCAGGATGCCAACAACGTAGCAGTCAACAGCAGCGGCCAAAATCAAGTAGAAACGCCCAGGTCAAGGTTCAGAACACAATTGTCCACCACTTCATTCGGGACGTTGACAACCCCTCGGCCTCCTGGGGCGGAGGGGAGGGGGAGCTGGGGAGAAAAGCCGTACACCTCAAAACATGAAAGACAAAACGGTCGTTAGTGAAAACGTAAACACAAGAAACACAAGAACCACCAGAGGAGGAAAACTAGCTAATACATTGTGACAATAATTTAACATTTAAAATTAAAGCTAAGACAAATCAACTAATTAAATAATGACAACAAGATGACATATATATATATATATATATATATATATATATATATATATATATATATATATATGTACATATATATATATATATATATATATATATATATATATATATATATATATATATATATATATATATATATGTGTATGCATATATTAGTGTAATGATAAGAAGAAGAGTGAAGAAGAAGGCCTCAGAAAACAGCTGGTGGTCGAGTAGAGATTTCAGTCAGACCAGAAGACTGCTCTCACCAGTCCAGACATTATTTGCCCTGATGATGATTGAGTGAAAGACGTTATTTCGAGTCCGAGATGAAAGAGGCATTGTTGATTAAGGAACAGAACCTTTCCAATCTACCTGAGGCCTCACCAAAGAGTCCCGAAATGGTCGCCTTCTCCCGCCTGAACCGGGAGGGTCTGTTTCTCTTCGTTCAAACGAACCAACCCGACGGAAATTGCAATAATGGCTTCGCCCGTTTTTCAGTTCTGACGAGTATCTGCCAAACATGATGGCGTCAAATGAATTGGTTGGATCTTTACATTATTGCACGTAAAAGCTTTTTTATGACATATATATTACATTAAAAGTTCATGTAAATGACAAATGGGAAGAGTGCTCTCTTTGTGAGTTTCATGTACAGACCAAGAGAAGAATATATTTGGCAGTTGGCTAAGGAAAGGCCATGAAAACTACACTTTACTCTCTCAGTCATATGATTCCCTCTTGAGTGGAATAACAAAAAAATAAATGGCTCTGAGCGCTTGCACAATCATTCGTTGGTCTTTTATCGCTAAAGAAGTGAAAATTCAGAAATATGGCAGTACTTGACACGTTGTGGTGGAGGTCCCGGCTCGAGCCAAGATGGCGGGAGTCGCCTTCACTCTGATGCCTCTTCCAAGTTTCTTTTCGTAATATGTGGTATATATAAACACACTTCGAAGGAAAATCTAGTCTTTAGGGAATCTAGATAATGACATGTACATTAGGATATTCAGTGTGACTTGTTCCAGTTAAAACATATGAAAAATACAGAAAAACGTTCAGAGTGCAGCAGCATGTATCCGAAAGCTCTTTCAAGAAGTTGACTTCGACGATTGCATTGTTTGCTTTTGGCCTTACAAACACATGACTCCTTCATAGTCTTTCAACTCGGTGTGACTGTTAACAGGAATGAAATATATTTTATGGAAAAACTGACTCTTAGATGAGCTTTAATTAGAATCAGCAACTAATTACATGAAAGGTAATGATGTTATTCGGACATGTTACTTTCGATGTTCGTCAGCCCCACTTTTCTCTCGTGGTTGATAGTTCAGCATTCACATACACAATATATATATATATATATATATATATATATATATATATATATATATATATATATATATATATATATATATTATAATACAAGAAGTCGCTGCACAGACAACCCTTAGTTTGCCCTAAGTTATTGACAGTAGAATCGTCGCTACATGGCCAGTCCTAGTGGACCTAGATATCAAAAATATTAAAGTTATTAACAGTTCGATCTGTCCCTTTCCTTTACCTGAAACAGACATTGAGATGGCACAGTCGAAAGGGGCAAAGATGAGAGGCTGGGTGCCACTCTTTTAAGCAGCTTAGCCCAACTAAGCTGCTTAAAACAACCCTCTAAAGGCAGATTAAGCTGCTGAATTGTCTTTCCTTTTGCAGGATCCCTGGGAAGAGGCAACCAGATGGCTGAACACCTGGGCAAATGACACATCTTTTGCACACGGTCACCAATCTTTGCACTTGGTCAGGACACTCGGCTGAGGCGTTAAAAAGAGAGGGACAGGAGTTAGTCGTTGAGTAGTCGTTGGGCAGTCAGTCATGATGTAGTTGGACTGTTAGCAGTGACAGTTAGCCATACACGTGGGCGAGTGATGCAAGACGCTGAGAGGTCATCCTCCACCCTTCCACCCAGATGTCCACACCAGACTCCTGACGTGAACCCAGTACTACCATCATCCTCGAAAGGACCTACCCCAAAACCTGAGTACGCTGTCAAGTGTGTGATTGTCCCTCATCATCCTTTGCCAGAGACCCGCTTCCCCTAAGGTACAGTGCCAGTAAAGACATTTCAGGCACCACCGTTTGCCCTTTTGAAGTGTTCCCGAGTGCCAGTATTGTTTCTCATCCTTGTGTCATTTGTTCAGTGCCTTTTGCAGTGTTTCTTGTTCCAGTGTAAAGTGTTCAGTTATTCCTTGAGTCCTTGGCACCCTCAGTGCAGACTTGAGTCATATTCTGTGTTATATTTTCCTTTTACTGGCGTGTAATGTGTAAATCTCTCTTGCAGAGGGACCTATTCGCAGTGGACTCATCTTGGACTGTGCCTTGCCCTTAGTCAAGACTCCAGTAGGAGGATCTTCAGGCGTTGCAAGCCCTTTAACAATTCAATTACCCATTTTCCCTTCTAATGCTCTCTTGTGTAAATATAATTCTTAATTTATCCCAAGTGTTTACATAACATTTCCTTATGAAGTAGAACCTTCAGCTCCTAAAACCATCCCTTGTTCTTTGCTTTTGACGATTTCCCTTTATGTAAGTGAGAGCTCCAAGACCAATTAAATAAAGCTTCTGTTGCCGACCTGTAAAAATCTCGAGAAATCACAGAAACCCAGAAAAATTCGTAAAAATGGCGACCTTCCCATAGATCTTGCATTTTCCCCACTATTGTTGCTTTGTGCAGTCGCAACTCGCCAAATCAGCGATTAGCAAAGCTAAGCTGGGTGCGAGACAAATTCCGAACCTGGTACCAAGAGCACAAACCAAGAGAGTTCCATGTAAGTAATGTGTTATCTTAGCAAAATTTTTTCTTTTACAATCATGACTGTTCCTAGGAATTAGGAATAGGGACGCATGTATTCACTGAGAGAAGAGAACTGCCATTATTAGACTTCTTAATGCATGCCTTTCAGGATAGGTAGTTAGGAAATAACCAGTGCTAACCATTCTTTGCTTCGAGGAATAGTACGAAATTCCTCTGTGTTAAAATCTTTGCCATATTTTTTGCACCAAGGAATAATGTGAAAGAAATTGCTCTGTGTTAAATTTTACTTCTCATTTCGGAATAGCGAGATTATTTAGGCACGGACGAACTCCCCCGTGGGATAAGATCGGCTTGCGTTGCTGAAATACTCTCTCTCAGTTTAGCTAAAATTCGAATTAGGTGTTAGGACAGAGAAATCTGAACTCCGCTTCTAGGGAAAATTACGAGGTCATTTTTACCGTTATCCGCTCATCTCAGCAGAAAAAAAATATTTGGCACGGGGGGCGGTTTATCCCGTTAGTTACTTCCAAGTCCTACGGGACAAATAGTATTTTCAAGTCTTACGAGACCAACTAAATTTCTCAGTCCTAAGGGAAGGATCCCAGTTCAAGTCTTAAGAGACTCCACTAAAAATTCTATGTTTTATGAGGCAAGAATTTCCAAGTCCTACGGGCAAACCAAATTCCAAGTCTTACGAGACTCCACTAAATTCTACGTCGTACGAGGCGAGAATTTCCAAGTCCTACGGGCAAACCAAATTCCAAGCCTTATGAGACTCCACTAAATTCTACATCGCACGAGGCGAGGATTTCTAAGTCCTACAGGCAAACCAAATTCCAGGTCTTATGAGACTCCACTAAATTCTATGTCTTATGAGGCAAGAATTTCTAATTCCTACGGGAAAACCAAAATCCAAGTCCTTTGAGACCTTATATTAGTGTATTTCACACACATCTAAGCCCTTACGGGACTGATAATTTTAGTCCATTAGAACAATGCCTTAATTTCATGCTACACCCGGCCAAGTCCAAGCGTGACATAAAATCCAGTTATGTCTTCCGAGACGCATATTAAAATTCGTTTGCCACGAACAACCACATCTTACTCAGACATATTAAATTTTAACAAAGTCTCCTCAGACTTACTGATCAATTGTCTTATTCAGACAGATCCATTCTCATTCAGTCTGAACAACTGAGTGTTTCAGATTCTTGCAACTGAGTCTTTTCAGACAACCTGAGTCTTCTCAGTCCATATAACCATTATTTCAAGATGGCTACTGCCAGAGCCCAACAAAATGAGGACTTCAAAGTCTACATGTCCGCTGGAAAGGACATGGGATTATCAGGGAAAGCACTGAGGGAATGAGTTCAAGAGAGAGTGGACAATGCCAAGGCGGAAAGAGAAGCCGAGAGGCAAGAGAGGGAAATAGAATGGCAAGAGAGAGAGAAAGAGAGAATCACCCAGGAGAAAAGAGAGGAGTTAGAACGGCAAGAAAGAGCGAAAAGAGAGGAGATAGAACGGCAAGAGAGGGAGCTAGAACGGCAAGAGAGGGAGCTAGAATGGCAAGAGAGGGAGCTAGAACGGCAAGAGAGGGAGAAGGAACAGCAAGAGAGAGGAAGAGAGGATCGCCAGGAGAAGAGAGAGGAGAAGGATAGAGAGGAGCGAGAGTGACAGAGCGCCCATGACCTCCAGATGTTAGAACGACAGAACGCCACCCCACCTCCTGCGGTGGGAATGAGTGCCCTCAGCCAAGCTCACTCGTTCATGCCAAAATGGACAGAGGCCGAACCTGAAGTATGGATTGAGAGGGCCGAAAGAGTCCTTGAGTGCTGCACCCTCTCACCGCAGAACTCTCCCATGTTCTCACTAAATTCCTGGGAGGGAAGACACTCATTGCCTACCACGCCCTTTCGGCAGAGGATAGGGTTACCAAGGCGTACAAGATTACCCCTGAGCGGTGGAGGAGGTGTTGGAGAGAGCAGCCAAGAGAAGCAGGCCAGACTTGGTCCGATTGGGCGTACCATTCTGAGCAGGCGTTAGCAAAATGGCTCGAGTCCGAAGCAGTCCTAGCGCCGCCGAGGTACTTGAGAAATTTAAATTTGAGCATTTCCTATGCTACGCCCCTCCTGCCCTGGCCACTCATGTAGTAGAAAAAGCCCCTGCAATGCTCACCGAGTGTTGCCGGATAGCAGACATGTGGGAGACTCACCACCCTCAGGAAGGATCCATGGGGCGGATGATAAATCCCCACCCTCTTCGGAGGATCAAATTCAAAGAAGATGGGAACTCGGCAAGCCCCTAGCTTGCCATTATTGCAAAAAAGATGGGGCATTCCTCTGATCAGTGCGGAACAAGCAAATAGCATCTCTTTCTCCCGGAAAACCACCCAATAACCGGAAGTTCTTGGTTCCGGCCCAGTCGAGACGAGGTGGACAGTTATTGATTTCAATGCTGATACGTGAAGGCCTTTGAAGCTTTCGGAAAAATCCTACTTATTTGGTGTTACTCATTCGTCGTCGGTGCTTCTGGGTAGCGAAGGTATTTGGCTTTTATCTTGGTATTTCATTTCGTATTGGCAGAATTGGCGTCAAGTGTTCAAATAACGAGTTTGAAAGCCACATGAACGATGCGTATCTATCTGAGGAGGGGGCATTGTGATGTATACTGACTCTAAAGGCTACTCGTGGCACACAAAGGTGAATGTCACTTCGACTTCTGTATTCTCCTCGGCATGGATTAGGTCAGTATACATGGTAACTGGAATATTTGTACGGCAACGTTTGCCAAGCAAAAAGGCTCTAGACAGTGATGGGGCAAGTTTGAAATGAACGCCCTTAGCTTAAGTTGAGAGCAAGTAAGTAAACTGGGGTGTTTGATTCATCATGACATGAACTTGCAAGCCACGTAGGCCTGCAGGGTTGGGGCTGCTGCCTTTGCGAAATTAAGATCACTAAAACTTTTCATCTGTCTCTAAAACTGGAATATAATATTCTGTGACTTGGTGCTTGTGATCTTGAGTGCAAATTTCATTGTACTGATTTCACTTAAGGGGGACATTCCCTAACTTCCATATAAACGGAATATTAAAACTACAAAGTATTAACACTACAGACACCAGTAAAGTAACCCCTAAGGCCTGTTGTGTCAAGGGAACGAAAGAAATTCCTTGAAATCAATCATTACAATTTTGTATTCAGGGCAAAGTGATTGCAGGTCAAATGAATAAATAGTCTTCCGTCTGGGTTGATGTCATTTCATCGACTGAATCTCGCCATTTTGACTCTGGTTTCAAGGTCCTCCTGGCAGCAGCTGACATGATTTAGGAAGCGCGCTCTCCATTTCGTCCAACTTGAAAATGACAGCGCTGTGAATGTAGTTGCCTTTTAAGCATTTGTAGATTGTTTTTGGTAATGAGCGTTGAGGTCATATAGCTGCTATTATTATCACGCTAAGATATTTCGTTGGAAAAATTATATGGAATTAGACAACACAGGGTTAAAAAGCAAAGCCCACTACTTAAGTTGATGGCATATAAGCAAGTTAATGCTTTAAGTGAACTTAATGATTTTGCATTGCAAGTTAATTTAAGGAGAAAGGTGAGGGTGGCTGTGGGGTTGGGGGGGGGGGTCGAGGCTGGAATGCTACTGGGGAGTAGAGGACACTAAAATATGGTTCATTTTTACTAGGTTTTCTTTCATCATGAGACCTGGACTTATTGTCCTCCATAGCTGGTGGGTTAAGCTAAAAGATTTTCGGTGACATAGGATATTCAAATATGTCGATGTGCTTCCAAAAATGTAATGACTGATCTTCTTCATAGTTTGTAGTACCATTATGGTACTTGTTATCGCGTCTGTTTTATTATTAGAATGATTCCAGAAGTATTTTTTTGAATATTTTACATTGAGAGAGAGAGAGAGAGAGAGAGAGAGAGAGAGAGATTCTCCTCCCGAGAATCTGTCCTGTAAGTGTTCGTATTCAAATTCTGACATAGGAAGTGTTTGTACTGAGAATTACGATCGTGCATGTATGTGTGTATGTATGTGCGCGTGACTACATGAAACATCATCCCTAGCAACATAACTAGAACAGATATTATATATATACTTGGAATAACGAACATACAAATTCCATAAGACAATAATTCCTTGGGTTTTAAGTCTCTCTCTCTCTCTCTCTCTCTCTCTCTCTCTCTCTCTCTCTCTCAATACAAAATATGTATGTAATAATGACTTTGTAATATACATATTACAGTTATTATTATTATAACGACTGAAAATACAGGCCTGGAATCTGAATGAACTGTCTTTATAAAGTTCAGCTCAGTGGCTTTTTCCGTTCTGAAATTCAAGTACCTCTCTCTCTCTCTCTCTCTCTCTCTCTCTCTCTCTCTCTCTCTCTCAGCTGGGATTGTCATAAGCACGCTAGAACTAGACCGATAACTCGTTCAGCCATTTAATATCATTATTATCATCATCATTATTATTAATTTACATATGATGAATAATAATGATCATAGGTATTGTATAATGAATATTGTATCCAGGGTATGAAAGCAATTATATAGGCCTTAGTGCATTCAGGGGGGGGGGAGAGCCTGGCGGTGTAGGGTGCTTATGGGGGGGGTGCTTTCTGACTTGCTTTCCTGGGGATTGTTCGGTGGCCTCCCCACCCCCTATATGCCCCAGGTATCCATCCCCCGCCCCACCATATGGCCGGCCTTCCCCCTTATACCCCAAAGATATCCATCCCCTCCCTAGCCCTACCTTTGGCCGCCCTCCCCCCCTTAAACCCGACGTATATCCACCTCCCCCATCCCCAACCTTTCGCTCGTACGATAACCAGTTTTTTTTCTTGTAATTTTTATTTTACACGTTATCGCCTCTCTCTCTCTCTCTCTCTCTCTCTCTCTCTCTCTCTCTCTCTCTCTCTCTGAATCCAAGAGACGACGATTGATTTGACGAAAACTTTGAAGGATTCAAGTTACGACAGAGGAAGTGTTTGTGGCAGAGGAGAATACGGTCGCGTGTTTGTGTGTGTGTGTATGTAGTAGGTGTGTACGTATGTATGTATGTATGTATGTGACTATGTGAAATAACATTATAGAGCTTAAACAAACAGTAAGGATGAAGGGCCTATAGAGGCTCAAATGCCCACTCACATACACATAAGGAAACAAACAGTCTTTTGTGGAGAGGGAAAAATATGGAGGTTTGTTGATAGATTTCCATCTCTCTCTCTCTCTCTCTCTCTCTCTCTCTCTCTCTCTCTCATTTCCAATCCATTGCACTTCTCCGGTACAATTCTGTTTCACTTCACTACACTTCGCTTTTCCACTTGACCACGCTTCAGATTTTTTTCACTTCACTTTCTTAACTTCACTTTTACCACTTCACTTCACCACACTTCGCTTTTTCCACTTCACTTCACCACACTTCACTTTCTCTACTTCACTTCACCACACTTCGCTTCTTCCACTTCACTTCACCACACTTTGCTTTTTCCACTTCACCACACTTCAATTTCTCCACTTCACTTCACCACACTTCACTTTCTCTACTTCACCACTTCGCTTTTCCCACTTCACCATGCTTCACTTTCTCTACTTCACCACTTCACTTTCTCTACTTAACCACACTTCACTTTCTCCATTTCACCATGCTTCACTTTCTCTACTTTACTTCACCACACTTCACTTTTTTCCACTTCACTTCACCACGCTTCACTTTCTCCACTTTACTTCACCACACTTCACTTTTCTCCACTTCACCATACTTCATTCTCCCACTTCACCACACTTCAGTTTCTCCCCTTTACTTCACCACACTTCACCTTCTCTACTTCACCACTATATTTCCACTTCCAAGTTTCCACTTTCTCTACTTCCACACTTCACTTTCTCTACTTCATCACTTTTCCACTTCACCACACTTCACTTTCTCTACTTAACTTCACCACACTTCACTTTCTCCCACTTCGACACTTTACTTTTTACTTCACCACACTTCACTTTCTCCACTTCGACACTTTACTATTTCCACTTCACTTCACTGAACTTTTGACACACTTAATTATTTCCACTTCACCACGCTTCACTTCACTTTTACCACTTCACTTTTTCCTCTTCACCAAACTTCACTTTCTATGCTCCACCACACTTCGCTTTTTCCACTTCACTTCAAAACACTTCACTTTTACTTTCTCTCTCTGATTGACTATTTCAATTTATAAGATTTTATATCAGTATTAAAAAGTAGAATCGATTACGTCTTTCATTTATGACGTTTTTGAGTTTTTCATTTATAATATTTTAATTAAAATAAAACGAGTGAGTAATAAATCCGTCATGTAACTCATTCAATTAGCTTACAAAAGCGTCAGTGTAAATGAGAGAGAGAGAGTCGATTACACAGATCATAGTTATAAATACGTTCTAAAAACTTGTGTATATGAGAGAGAGAGAGTTGGTTACACAGATCATTGTTATATATACATTCTAAAAATTTGCGTATATGAAAGAGAGAGAGAGAGAGAGAGAGAGAGAGAGAGAGAGAGAGAGAGAGAGAGAGAGAGAGAGAGAGAACCTCCTGGATACAGTGGCTAAAGAATTTAAAGGGAAAACGGTTACACTATCGACCTCATTGTCCCCTGAAATAAAGGCGAGAATTCTCCGGTATAGACATTACGAGTCGTTAGCGATTTTTTCTCTGTACTTTTACGACTTTTTATTTTTACAATATTTATACTTTTACGACTTTTTATTACAATAATTTATATAAATTTTGATATGATTTACATTTCAATGTGTTACTTACGTTGATATAATTATATGAATATATATATATATATATATATATATATATATATATATATATATATATATATATATAAAATCTTTAATATGGTAGGTATAGAAAAAGGTTGTTTGTACTTAGCCTATTCGTGGGTCAGGAATTAACGGAATTGCTGTTTTGACTCTCTCTCTCTCTCTCTCTCTCTCTCTCTCTCTCTCTCTCTCTCTCTCCGATATCAGACGTTATAATCGTCTGATATTTGCAGGGAGAGAGAGTATATTCCCCCATAACTAGGATCATTAAGAGCAGGAATAGCCCTAGACCGATAAAATCAGCTTATTATTATTATTATTATTATTATGTGTATTATTATTATTATTATTAAGTTGTTGTTGTTGTTGTTGTTGTTAACTTTAATAATAATAAAATAATAATAATAATAATAATAATAATAATAATAATAATGGATTAATGGATCCAAGATTTTGTGACTGTTGAAGGCATTTCACAATTCGAGTACTGCGTTTGGGGCCCGAGACCTTTCTAGGTGCGGAAGTGGGGGTGGGGATGGGGGTGGGGGTTGGGGTGGGGTGCTATGCTTGCCAATCTTGCTGCCCTGGGCCACGTCCTTGGGATACATTTCAGTCCCGTAACTTTCTGTCCTCACCATATACACTTTTTTTTATATGTTATCGCCAGCATTTTGTTTTTGTTTCATTCGCGAGAGAGAGAGAGAGAGAGAGAGAGAGAGAGAGAGAGAGAGAGAGAGAGAGAACAAACGAGTGTTGCTGTTTTAATATGTAAAATGGCGCCATTCTCATGATATTCCAAGGCACCACTGTTCTATTAGTAGAATTCTTTCTGGAATTCCCCTTTGAATCAGTTCATTTATTTGAATTTAAAAAAAAAAACCAAAGGTATGTTTTGAATTATAAATGGCGGCGAACTTTGACTGGAATCCTCAACTGTTAAATTTTAATTATATGCTCGAATAAAGAAAACTCTCTCTCTCTCTCTCTCTCTCTCTCTCTCTCTCTCTCTCTCTCTCTCTCTCTCTCTCTCTCTCTCTCTCTCTCGTAAGCTTAATTAGCTTTATTATGGCTTTGCTATTCCTAGTTCACTTTAGACCGAGTCATGAATATACTTTTGCTCTCATTTCTACAAAAAGCTTCACATGGGAATCTTTAGAGTCCATTCTATTTTTCTGACTTATATATATTTATCCTTTCCTTTCCGGGAGGCTCCCTTATACCCAGAAAGGTTGCTGGCATAAGACCACCTACATTGACAGGATCAAAATCAAAGGTGCGAAGCGTATGAAAAATGAATGCTAAAATAGGCCTAGGTTTTCTGGAAGGTTTCGTTTACTACATAGGAGATATACATGACTGAGAGCATGGTCATACACACAGACACACACACACACAAGTTATACAGACAAACACAGACTTTTCAAGACATGACATAGGCCTATAATAGTACGCAGCTTTGGACCTGAAAATATACTAACGAACAACAAGCTTTTGTTAAGGCATTCCCGTCCTTAATGCATTCAAACAACTTTCGATATTTTCTGTTTCTGCATATGAAACCCTGTTGTTAAAGAAAAAAAAAAAAACATAACCTTTAGCTAGACTGGCGCAAAGAAGAAGAAAATGTGCAATAAGCCTCTGAAAAACTCACTGCGGTAAAACTGCTCCAGAAGAAAAAACGAAAGGTTTTAGAATCGTAACCAGTACAAAAAAGACACTGTATTATTATTGTAGTTACCTCTACCTTTTGTACACAGAATAGGTAACAAAATTCTGTGCTGCATTCCGTTGTTTTACATGAAATGCACATTTCTTAGTAAAAACTAAGCAAAATTGCAATTATAATGGCAAATTCGTACAGAGATGATGTTTATCCCGTGTAAAATTCACCAGGTATTACGATTTCATATTAAAATAAAATTAGACGTTGCCAACACCAGCTGCAACCGCCTAGTTCATGCTCCAACTGAAAGCCCATTTCTATCATATTTCCCCTCCGCAGTCTCTCCCTCTCTCTCTTTGGCAAGTAATGGAAGGGTCTATAAATTTATTTGTCATGAATAGTAGGTTACACATTATTACAATACTAGGGAAATAAATTACAAGTGTGATATACACGAGCAAGTGTGATACTGAAGCCTGTGTGTTGCGTAAAGGCTCATTTTCGAAGAGATTTGGTTTTCTGACATGCAAGATAATTCAGTAAGTATCAATTATATTTATGATGATCAGTATGGTGCACAGTGTTAGAGGTCGAAACAGACTTAAAAATAACTTGTAGATTTTTTGAAACATATAATTGTTTT
Source organism: Macrobrachium rosenbergii (assembly GCF_040412425.1). NCBI lineage: Eukaryota > Metazoa > Arthropoda > Malacostraca > Decapoda > Palaemonidae > Macrobrachium > Macrobrachium rosenbergii. The sequence goes on along the minus strand of NC_089791.1, from coordinate 75,885,505 downwards.
CATTGTTTTCGTCTCATTTATCATGTAGGTAAACAATGAGCCTTCTTGATAGTCTTCTTAAGATAAAAGTCTACCGAAAGATGTTAATACGACAACAAAATCTAGCTATTCCATTTTAAGCTGTGCTGATGTTTTTATTGTATTTTTCACATGAACCTCCCAAAATGATAAATAAATAAATAAACCGATGTAGGGTGTACCACATACTGCCAAAGCTACTTTGTGTTATTCAGTGTAGTGGAGAATAATTGTGACTCATGATTTGGTTAACTTAATCAAGAGGCCCTTATTTCTCACTTTTACGATTGTTTTTATGACTTCAACACGATATACTGCTTATGGTTCACGCAAAAATCCCGCCTCGATCAGCATAGTTAATCCACAATAATAACAAGAGCCTTTTGGGAGTTAATCACGTTCATTGCCTCTTTTATTCTTTTTTTTTTTTTTTTTTTACGTCTCCTCCTTCTCTCCTAACTTTTTCTCTTCTATATTTCTCTCTCTCTCTCTCTCTCTCTCTCTCTCTTCTCTCTCTCTCTCTCTCTCTCTCTCTCTCTCTCTCTCTCTCTCTCTCTCTCTTTTCTTTTTCTCTTTTCTATCTAAATTTCCTATATATTCTACATCACAACACAATGATATGAACTGGAGGTCATTTTGTGAATTTACTGTTACTTATGATAAGAAGAAGCGTATGTCGTTCTTTGTGTCACTTGTTTTAGTAATACCTAATGAAAGCAACTGCTATTTTTTAGTGATTAAAAAACTAAGATACAGCTATATTCACAAATTTATCCAACGCCTTTTAGTAAACATTCTCATGGAAATTTATATATAAAGATTAAAGTAGATTAAAAGTAGAAAATATAAATATGAAGTAATGACGCCTTTCTCAGATGATATAAACAAATCTTTTCCTAAATAACAGCGAAAAATTGCAAGCCTGGCATATGGAAAAAATATCTGTTAGCAACATCATAAATATATTATTTATTAAACAAGACGATCAATGTTTGCTCACAAAGTCTGAGCCATGTTGCAGTAATTGGTAAACTATAAATCAAAGAAGTAAATTTCCTTAAGGTTGATGAATGAAAATTATTCGAAAAAAAAAGAAGAAAAAATACACACACACACACACACACACACACACACAATATTGCACACATTGTTTACACACATATATATATATATATATATATATATATATATATATATATATATATATATATATATATATATATATATATATATATATATGTATGTGCTCATCTGGGAACCTTGCCCACCCTTCCTTTCATCAAAGAGTCTGTTGATAAAGCAAAGGAATAGTAAATAAGGTAAAAAAAAGGCATCGTCAATGAGGTATTGTTTCATTCAAAGGTAGAAGAGATTAATCTGATGCTACTCGCAGTAGAAAAGCAAAAAGAATTCATAATAAATCTTCATTTTACTAATTAAAAAAACACTGCATATGTTAAAACTCTGTGTAATGATATTTTTATTCCATGGTGTAATATCGATTCATAATTAATATTCTTTTCCGGGATCAAAAATCATTGCATGTGTTAAAAACAGAGTGCTTTGTGCAATGATATTTCTATTCCATCATGCAATGTAGGCTCATAACTAATCTTTATTTTACGAGGTAAAAATCATTGTATTGTTAAAAACAGAGTACTCTTTACAGTGGTATTTATATTTCATTGTGCAACGCGGCTCAAAAAATGACGGAACGTTGAAGGAAGTTTCAGGAAAGAAGAATGTTGATAAAAGACAACTTTTAGGAAAAGAATGCTACTTTTCCCGACACTAACTAAAAAGAAAAATAGTTAGAAAAACGAAGGGACGAAAAAAAAACGATGTTGCTTGAAAAAAATTTGTCAGGAAAGGGTTGTGTGAGTTCGTGTGACGTGAGGAGAGAAAATCTATGGCATATTCATTTGCAAAGGTGGAAGGGTTTTCAGAGTTGCTTTTCTGGATCCGAGGAAACGAGGAAAAGTTTTAATCACAGAATAACGGAGGTATTGCCAAGACAGGCAATGATAACAGAAGGATATTCGTTTATAAAATTTAAATGGAAAATAGATAACATTTTTACTTGGCCCTTGGTGGCTATCTGGGACTCTCACAATGTTGTAAAACCTTTTTAGCCATTTGGAAACATTTTGTAATTACCTATCAATCGCAGCTACCTATTCTTCTGTAGTACTTACTCGTGAGGTCGGTTGACAGACGTAATATATCCAGAAAACTGACTGTTGAAACTGGATACAAAGTCACAGCAGCAAAAATGCAACCCACGGTACTTTATTGCATCACAATATCCGCGAGATCAAATACATAGCAATTCAAAATTTTGTGAGGACGGTTAACCCAGACAAGTGCATCATTATGTTGGTAGCATGATTGTAGCCGGTGTGATGAAATTCTTTCGAACTGTGATTGGCTGTCAGGCCGGTAGGGTAGCAGGTATGAGCAGGGAACTTGGGGACCTTATTTGATATCCACTGCTCTCTGTAGTGGTGGTTGATAGGGATGGACGAACCGTTCATTCATGCTGGCATTAAGATGCCAAATTTGACTTTGGATAATTTACTCGGTTTCGATGGACGTGGATTGGGATAAAGTTGATCCCTTTTACCGTATTTATTATCAGTTTTTTTTTCTCGTATGTATAGCGCTTCTAAAAGGCGAAGCCCTGGACATCAAAGTATTCACTTGTTCTCTTTTCCTTTTCTCTTGGGCCATTCACCCAAGACGTTCATTCAAAGGCAATTCAAAGGAGTAACCTGCAGGTGTCTGTCTATCCTTTACAGTAAGGACAGGGAGGGCATCATCTTGGGTCCTCTTTCCACGGTCCTGCGTAAGGCTTCAATCTCATTTTCAGTTTCCTCTTGAATGAAGGTGTCGTCTCTGTGTGAGTGGCATGTGGGTGGGATATAGCTCTTCTCGAGAATATGTTCTTGCGCTACATCTGTGTAAAAGTTTGGTGCTGAGTGGTCCTAGATGATATCCCGTCACTACCTTTTATTACTTTAGAAGAGGCTGCCTATGTAGTTGTTGAAAGGGTTTTGGTTAATTGGTGAAGTCTTCGTTTCATCAACTAAAATCCTGTCCAAATTTTGGTAGTATTTTTTAGAGCTGATGAAGACCAAGGTGGCAACTTTACCAGAAAGTCGGATGATCAGTTCCTGGTTGTTCTTTAATCTTTTCATAGCATTCCTTATTTCTCTCGTCATCACTATGAGCCTTTGTAAGATACCGAGCGTTCGACAAGGACCTCAGCAAGCAGCAAAGGATAGAGAAAATTGCATGACCTGACCAACCTTGGTTCTTAACTACCATTAAGGAAGACCAGATTCCATAGAATGATCTTCTCCTTGCTATTATAGTTAACCACTGCGGAGATTTTTCGAAGCTTTTTATATCTGCAATTCTCTTCAGGTCGTATTTCTTCTTTTCAAAAGAAATAACGCGCTTTTAATCTGATTATGCTAATATAAACCCTTTACCCAAGATACTAAAACCTACGCAGCATAAGGTTACATATATATCATATTAAAAATACGTGTTATCTAGTGCAACTTCAAGAAATAGATATATATATATATATATATATATATATATATATATATATATATATATATATATATATATATATATATATATATATATATATATATATATATATACAAAAGAGAGAGAGAGAGAGAGATAGATAGATAGATAGAGAGAGAGAGAGAGAGAGAGAGAGACCTGTAACCTCTGGCTGGCGAGATGGCTGTTAAAGCAAACCATTTACATCTATTTGGAAAACTTCTGCACTCGCTCACAGAACGCACTCGTAAACCTCTTCAGTCTGTAGAGGAAAATGATGATAATGATTCAGCCTATAATACGTCTAATTTACTTATGACTCATACGCAAGTTTTAGAAACGATACGCATGCATTTATCTTTAGAACAAATTGTGAATTCTTAGACTTGACGCTGGTAACACGAACAAGCTCCGGAATTTTCTCACCTTCTGTTTCATTCAAGGCCGCTTCAGTATTCTAGTTATTTAAAACATCTGCAAAGTAAATCTGCAGACACTATAGTCTGATTACAATACTTAATCCGTCTTAACAGATTCAGATTTACTATGACTTTGAATTATTACTAACCTTAAAATTAAGCACAGAATAAATAACTGCTCCTTACACCTACTTGCATTGTGATACAATTGTATACACACAATACAGGTATATATATATATATATATAAGATATATATAAAGAGTATATAGAGCATATATATATATATATATATATATATATATATATATATATATATATATGATATATATATATATCTATATATATATATATATAGCACTGCTCGGTGCATGCAAGTGGGACTGGCAGGGATTTGGCATCTCCAGGAGGGAGATCTGATTGGGGCCCTGGCACTGGCACTGAGGCAGGGCTGGGCACTGGAATTGGATCAGGAATCGATCCTAGGGGGCACATGAAGTACTGTGTTACTCAGGTGGTAAATGGTAGGGGACCGTTCTTAGGGTACCCAAGGGGCGCCAGTCTTGACTGGGAACAGGCGGTGGAGGATTTATTTGCGCCTGAGGAATGAGTTGGGAATGTGGACCCCTGGATTGTCGTGATTTCTGTGGGGACTGAAAGTCCTGTCCCAGGATGATGTCATAAACCGGAAGATAGCTTGCTACTGCAAGATTGCAAATTTTTGACTGATGAGGTCTTGTGACTCTCAATTGGACTGTAGAGAGTATAATTTTAAATTGATTTACTCCCTCGATCGTGACAAGCTTTCATCTATTGACGATAGCTCCATAGGGAACTCTGTCCCTTCGTATGAGGGAGATTTGCGCGCCAGAGTCATCGAATGCCTTGACTCAACGCGCGGGGTAACTGTCTCGGGGAGATGCCACATATATGGGACCTTCAGCAGGAGGGCCCAAGGACTTGGAATTCGTGACGGCCAAGCCGATGGCAGGAGTATTTGATTTATTATTGTTAGGGCAGTTCACCCATGAGGGAGAATGGCCATAAACCTTGCACGCTGTGCAAAAAGTTTGGCTAAAGTCCTTCCGCGCTGCCCTCCACGCAGGCGAGTTTTTAGGTGGTTTTCCTGGAGAAAGAAGCACTGTTTGCTTGTTCCAGCACTGATCAGTTGAGTGCCCCGTCTTTTTGCAATAATGGCAAGTCAGGGGCTTGCCTGAGTTTCCATTCTTGGGGGAATTTGATCCTCCCAGGGGGGGCGGAGATTTATCTTCCGCCCCATGGATCCTTCCTGAGGGTGGTGAGTCTCCCACATGTCTGCTATCCAGCAACACTCGGTGAGCGTTGCAGAGGCTTTTTCTACTACATGAGTGGCCAGGGCAGAAGGGGCATAGCACAGGAAATGCTCAAATTTAAATTTCTCGAGTACAAGAAGGGTGTCCTCGGCAGCACTAAGGCTCCTTCGGACTCGAGTCATTTTGCTAATGCCTGGTCAAAATGGTACGCCCAATCAGACCAAGTCTGGCCTGCTTCTCTTGGCTGCTGCTCTCTCCAACGTCTCCTCCACTGCTGGGGGTAATCTCACGCCTGGAAACATAACCACTTGGCGTACAGCTTCCCAGTTTCCCCTATCCTCTGCCGAAAGGGCGTGGTAGGCAATGAGTGCCTTACCTCCCAGGAATTTAGTGAGAACAAGGGAGAGTTCCGCTGGGGAGAGGGTGCAGCACTCCAGGACTCTTTCGGCCCTCTCAAGCCATACTTCAGGTTCGGCCTCTGTCCATTTTGGCATGAACAAGTGAGCTTGGCTGAGGGCACTCATTCCCGCCGCAGGAGGGGGTGTGGCGTTCTGTCATTCTAACATCTGGAGGTCATGGGTGCCCTGCCACTCTCGCTCCTGCCGTTCTTTCTCCCTCTCTTCCCATTCTCTCTCCTCTCATTTCACTTGGGCGATTCTTTCTTTCTCTCGTTCTTGCCGTTTTAGCTCCTCTCTTTTCTCTTGGGTGATTCTTTCTTTCTCTCTCTCCGCCTTGGCATCGTCCACTCTCTCTTGAACCCAGTATCTCAGAGCTTGCCCTGATAGTCCCATGTCCTTTCCAGCGGACATGTAGAATTTGAAGTCCTCATTTTGTTGGGTTCTGGCAGTAGCCATCTTGAAATAATGGTTATATGGACTGGACTCTCTAGCAAATCAAGTATGTTTGAGAAGACTCAGGTTGTCTGAAAAGACTCAATTGCAGGATCCTGAAACACTCAGTTGTTCAGATTGAATGAGCATGGATCTGTCTGCATAAGACAATTGATCAGTAAGTCTGAGGAGACTTCGTTAAGATTTAATATGTCTGAGTAAGACGTGGTTGTTCATGGCGAACAAATTTCAATATGCGTCTCGGAAGATGTAACTGGATTTCATGTCACGCTTGGACTTGGCCAGCTGTAGTGTGAAATTAAGGCGTTGTTCTAACAAACTGGAATGATTTAGTCCTGCAGGGAGGGCTTAGATGTGTGTAAAATACACTAATATAAGGCCCTGACTCAAGGAGTTTGATTTTGGTTTTCCGTCAAGTAGGAATTAGAAATTCTCGCCTAATGTTCGACTTTATGCACCACAGAATTTTTAGTGGAGTCTCATTAAGACTTGGAATTTGGTTTTCCCATAGGAATTAGAAATTCTAGCCTCATGCGACGTAGAATTTTTAGTGGAGTCTCTTAAGACTTGGAATTTGGTTTTCCCATAGGAATTAGAAATTTTCTCTCTGAAGTACGTAGAATTTTTAGTGTGAGTCTCTTAAGACTTGAATTGTGATCCGTCCTCAGGACTGAGAAATTGGGTTGGTCTCTGTAAGACTTGAAAATACAATTTGTCCTTATTTAGGACTTAGAAATTACTAACAGGATAAAACCCAAAAAAAATTTTGCTGACAGTGGCTCAAGTAGGGACAGTTCTAAAACAAAAAACTACTCGGGAATGAATGAAACTATGTAGAGGGTACTTAAGACTGGGGGTGGGGTGGGGTGAAGGTAATCTGAAGCTTACCAGTTATTTTTAGATTCTGTGTGAATGAACCCATCTATTTATAGACAGTCTGGAACTCCAGAGAATTTCCCGGGATGAGAGGCTAACAGTAAAAATTACCTCATTATTTTCCCTTGAAGTGGAGTTCAGATTTCGCTTTCCTAACACCTAGTTTAAATTCTAACTATTCTGAGAGAGAGCAATGCAAGCTGATTTCGTCTTGTCCCACGTGGGAATTTATTTGCGCCTAAATAAATTGCTAATCCGAAATGCAAAGTAAAATTTAACACGGAGGAATTTCCCACTATTCGTCAAAGCAAAAAATATGGCAAAGATTTTAACACAGATAGAATTTTATTATTCAAATTACTCGAAAGAACAAAACAAAGCAAGAATTAAAGTTAGGACTGGTTATTTCCTAACTACCTGATCCTGAAAGGCCTGCATTAACAAAGGTCATCTGGCTAATAGCCTGAAAATCTCTCAGTGAATACACATCCCTAAATCTAATTTTCTCAAAAACAGTCATAAAAAATTTTTACTAAAATAAACACATTACTGTACATGGAACTCTCTTGGTCTGTGCTCTTGGTAACAGGTTCGGAATTTGTCAAAACACCCAATTAAACTTTGCTAATAGCTGATATGGCAAAGTTGCAAATGCAACAAAATAACAATAGAGGGAAAATGCAACTGCTAAATGAGATCTATGGGAAGGTCGCCATTTTTATGAATTTCTCCTAATTTATGGTATTTTTACAGGCCGGCAATGGAAACTTTATTTAATTGGCCTTGGAGTTCTGACTTGCGTAAAGGGAAATGATAAAAAACAAAGAACACGGGGTGATTTTAGGAGCTGAAGGCTCTACTTCGTAAGGAAATGTTATGTAAACACTCGGGTTAAATTAAGGAATTATATTTACAAAAGAAAACATTAGAAGGGAAAATTGGCAAGTAAATTGTTAAAGGGCTTGCAATGCCTGAAGATCCTTCTACTGGAGTCTTGACTAAGGGCAAGGCACTGGCCAAGATGAGTCCACTGCGAACAGTTCCCTCTGCAAGAGAGATTTACACATTATGCACCAGTAAAGGAAAATATAACACAGAATAGGACTCGAGTCTGCACTGAAGGTGGCAAGGGCTCGAGGAATGAATGACCACTTTACACTTGAACACTGGACACTGGAAATGGCACTGGATAAACTGGCACAAGGACAGAGGTGAAATACTGGCACTCCGATAACTTTCTAAAGGGCAAACGGTGGTGACTGAAAAGTCTTTACTCACACTTTACCTTAGGGGAAGCGGGTCTCTGGCGAAGGATGACGAGAGACAATGGCGATGCACTCGAGGATGACTGAGGTCTGGAGTTGGACCAGGGGGAATGAATGGTCTCTCAGCAAATGTATCACTCACCCGTGTGTGTGTGGCTACCGGCTCTCTACTGCTGCTACACATCTACTGTTCACACGACTAAGTGCCCCTCAGATCTCCTGTCTTACCCTTTTAAGGCCGCGGCCATGTTGTGGCCGCATCCAAACTTCTGCCAATAACTGGGGCCATGTGCAAACGATGTGTCATTTGCCAGGTGGTCAGCGAGGAGACTGCCTCTTCCCAGGTATCCTGCGGAAAGACAATTTAGCAGACAATTTGCCGAGGAAAGAAGGTTGTTTTAAGGACCCTTAGTTGGGTTAAGCTGCTTGAGGAGTGGCATTCAGTCTCGTATCTTGCCTTTTACCCGTGTCATCTCAATATCTGTTCAAAAAAAGGACAGATCGAAATGTTGATAACTTTTTTTGCTCTGATATCTAGGTCAATTCTGAGACAATCACTGGCAAGGAAGCTTTTTAAAACAACTCTACTCTCAATAAACAAAGGGCAAATTAGGTTATTGGGAAGTGCAAAAAATGTGCAGTTGTTCGGCACTTGCAAATTCTAATAATATATATACACATTTATGTATATATATATATATATATATATATATATATATATATATATATATATATATATATATATACATATATATATATATATATACAAAGGTCATATATATAGCTATATATATATATAATATATATACTATATGTATGTATGTATGTATGTATATATAGTCTTATATTAGTGTAATGATTAGAAAGAAGAGTACCGAAAACATAAAGCTAAGGCCTCAGAAAACAGCTGGTGGTAGAGTTAGATTTCAGTCAGACCAGGAAGACTGCTCTCACCAGTCCAGACATTATTTGCACCAGCATGATGATGCAGTGAAAGACGTTATTTCTGAGTCCGAGATAAAAGAGTGAGCAGATGTGATTAAGAATACAGAACCTTTCCAATCTACCTGAGGCCTCCCAAATCCAAGTCCTGAAATGGTCGCCTTCTCCCGCCTGAACCGGAGGGTCTGTTTCTCTTCGTTCAAAGGAACCAACCCTGACGGAAATTGCAATAATGGCTTCGCCCGTTTTTAAGGTCTGACAAGTAAGGCCAAACATGATGGCGTCAAATGAATTGGTTGGATCTTTACATTATTGCACGTAAAAGCTTTTTTATGACATATATATTACATTAAAAGTTCATATAAATGACAAATGGGAAGTGTGCTCTCTTTTTGAGTTTCATGTACAGACCAAGAGAAGAATATATTTGGCAGTTGGCTAAGGAAAGGCCATGAAAGCTACACTTTACTCTCTCAGTCATATGATTCCCTCTTGAGTGGGATAAAAAAATAAATGGCTCTGAGCGCTCAGACAATCATTCGTTGGTCTTTTATCGCTAAAAAGTGAAAATTCAGAAACATGGCGGTACTTGACATGTTGTGGTGGAGGTCCTGCTCGAGCCAAGATGGCGGGAGTCGCCTTCACTCTGATGCCTCTTCCAAGTTTCTTTTCGTATTATGTGGTACATATAAACACACTTCGAAGGAAAATCTAGTCTTTAGGGAATCTAGATAATGACATACATTAGGATATTCAGTGTGACTTGTTCCAGTTAAAACATGAAAAATACAGAAAACGTTCAGAGTGCAGCAGCATGTATCCGAAAGCTCTTTCAAGAAGTTGACTCCAGACGATTGCACTGTTTGCTTTTGGTCTTACAAAACACATGACTCTTTCATAGTCTTTCAACTCGGTGTGACTGTTAACAGGAATGAAATATATTTTATGGAAAAAACTGGCTCTTAGATGAGCTTTAATTAGAATCAGCAACTAATTACATGAAAGGTAGTGATGTTATTCGGACATGTTACTTTCGATGTTTGTCAGCCCCACTTTTCTCTTGTGGTTTATAGTTCAGCATTCACACACACAATATATAATATATATATATATATATATATATATATATATACGGAATAATGTCATTAATTGTACAGTACCGGAGAAAATCCAAATCCAAGGTAGTTTTTTCTTTTCTTCTGCATACTTTCTCTAATTGTCTGCACTTCCGTAAAAGGTCACGTCCATAGCGAGAAATAATTAGCTGTTGGAATGTGGTATGTCCGCCAGAGCGAAGTTTGAAGATGAACAGAAAGGCAAAAAGAAGCTGCTTCAAATCCATGGCGTAGTAGAGCGAAGATGTCACAGATACAGGCGCCAATCATAATCCACACATCGGAGGGCACTATAGTAGGCAGGAGAAGGACGCAGGAACACATACAGGACCAGTACATACATTTATTCGTCTACGCGTTTCTTGACCCGTGGTCACATCATCAGGACATCATCTACAGTTATAAATTAAAAAGGGACATTCAGCATAAATAGTTAAAAGTAAATATACACAAAACAAAAAAACTTAAAATAGAAAATCAGTTGAACTTAAACAATCGCACTTAAATACATTTACACATTAAAGAACCAGTAAAAGAAAAACTTAAAATGTAAACTTAAAATGAACTTAATAAAAACTGAATAAAAAGAAAAATAAACTTAAAAGGTAGAACAGAAGGCGCACCTCTCAGGATGAAAGAGGAAAACACACTAAAAGAAAACAGCATAAAAACAGGAGGAGGAGGAGGCGGACAAATGTAAACAAACAATCGCATCATGCTATGAATAGGGAACAGCCGATGATTGGCAATTTAGCGCCGGTACAATTCTTTTGATGTTGAGACTCTCCAAGAGAAGCAGTTCTCAGGTTCCTTAGCTTGGCCAATTATTCTAAAGCTGTTGTATTTTATTGGCGTCTTGCAACCTCTAGCGTGGGATCTTATATTTGAAAGTTCAGGATTAGACAATCTGCAACCCGTAAGATAACTCACGCCCATGTGAGAATCGGCCCTGACCTTGAGGAGACGCCGAGTCAACCAACGTAATTCGGAACTACATCCGGGGCACTTATACTCATATACGACGCCCGACGTCATCAAGGGACAGAGCCGATCCTTGAAGGGAAACAAAGAACCAATGGTTTTAGGATTTTTGGTATTAATTTAATGTCAAAGCACCAATATGTTTTGAATAATTTTAAGCTCCTTAGCAAAATTTTGATTGTTAGGTAAAAAACAGAGGCTTGCATATATAGTAAGTTTAGGTACATTGCATTTAGGCATTATTGGTGCAAGTGTTTTTTATCAAGAACTTTTCTAATAAATAAATACTAAACGGGTATCAAACAGAAGTTAATTTTAAAGTTAATAAAACAAGAACTATAAAAATGAGAGCGAGACCAGTGAATGTTTTTTCTAAAAATAGTCCTGTAGAAAAAATTGTCATTATCTTTGGTAAGTAAAAAATCAAGAAGATAAAACTTGAAGCCGTCTTGTTCCTTTTCTTAGTAAAGGAACAAGGGACAAAGTGTAAATCTTTGTGTTTGTGGTTATCAAGAAGACAATGAGCCTTAAAAACTTTTTAAATTAAATCATTAAAATTATTATTGTTTTATAGAGCTCCGTAAAACTGTTTTATGGATCAAATTTGTTGTTCAGTTTAGTATTCCATGGATATGATCCACAAGATTTATAAAAAAACTTTCTTTTCTTAAAATGCGTTTTGAACAATACTGTGTATGGGACGTTCTTTTGTGTGTGCCATCGAAATGTTGGAAATTGAGGTTGAAAATTACACCGACTGGGAACATTCAAACGGAGCGTTTCCAAATAAAACCATTATTATTTTATTATGGTAGCCAGGCTTTCCCTTGACTACTATGAACAAAATAAAATGAATAAATGAAAAAATGAATAAAATAGAATAAAATGCTGGATTTGATTGGCTTCTGTGGTCAAGGCTGATTTTGCGACTTTTGTCTTTCCCTTTAGACATAATTGGCAACATCTTTATACCATTTTATGTTTTAATTCATGAATGCTAACTGCGCATCGTTTATTAACCGTCGGAAATTGCGTTGCCTTTGCAGAAAAACTTTTTTGAGAGTCTCAACATCAAAAGAATTTATGGGCCTTAAATTGCCCAATCATCGCATATTGTTCAAATTCATCATGATGCCATTGTTTGTTCACATTTATCCGTCCTCCTCCTCCTGTTTTTATGCTGTTTTTAGTGTGTTTACCTCTTTCATCCTGAGAGGTGCGCAGTTTTCTACCTTTTAAGTTTATTTTAAGTTCCTTAATCATGTAATATAGTTTTAATTTACATACATTATTTTAAGTTTACATTTTAAGTTTTTCTTTTACTGGTTCTTTAATGTGTAAATGTATTTAACACTAACGATTGTTTAAGTTCAACTGATTTTCTATTTTAATTTTTTTATGTTTTGTGTATTTACTTTTAACTATTTATGCTGAATGTATAAATTTTTAATTTATAACTGTAGATGATTCCTGATGATGTGATTTCACGGGTCAAGAAATTTTTAGACGAATAAATGTATGTAACTGGTCCTGTATGTGTTCAAAAAGTCCTTCTCCTTCCTACTATAGTGCCCTCAAATGTGTCAATTATGATTGGCGCCTGTATCTTAGACATCTTCGCTCTACTACGCCATGGATTTGAATATATTTATCTTTTAAATTTTATTTTATATCTTCAATGGAGATATATACATTCCAACAGCTAATTATTTATACTAAAATTGGACTTTACGGAAGTGCAAGAACAATTATATAGAAAGTATGCAGAATTATAAAATTTACCTTGAATTTGGATTCTATCTCAAAACATACTATATATATATATATATATATATATATATATATATATATATATGTTACAGTCAACATGCGTAATCAGTCATTACTCGTAATGACTGAAATTTCAGTCATCACGCATAACAAAATTTAGGGACATTTGATCCCCAGGAGCTAGTACTAAACACGGCAAAATACATTGAGTCAGGGACTAGTACTAAACCCGGCCAGGAAACAATGTAGGTGACTCACTGTTTCGCCATGTTTAGTACTAGCTCCTGGGGATCAAATGTCCCTAAGTGCATTCACGTGATGACTGAAATTTCAGTCATTACGCGTGAATGACTGATTCACTAATGTTCCTGTAACATATATATATATATATATTATATATATATATATATATATATATATATATATATATATATATATATATATATATATATATATATTATAATACAAGAAGTTGCTGCACAGACAACCCTTAATTTGCCCCTAAGTTATTGACAGTAGAATCGTTGCTACATGGCGGTCCTAGTGGACCTAGATATAAAAAAATTAAAGTTATTAACAGTTCGATCTGTCCCTTTCCTTTACCTGAAACAGACATTGAGATGGCACAGTCGAAAGGGGCAAAGATGAGAGGCTGGGTGCCACTCTTTTAAGCAGCTTAGCCCAACTAAGCTGCTTAAAAGCTGAATTGTCTTTTTTTTGCAGGATCCCTGGAATGGGCAACCAGATGGCTGAACACCTGGGCAAATGACACATCTTTTTGCACACGACTATTTTCACCAATCTTTGCACTCGGTCAGGACACTCGGCTGAGGCGTTAAAGAGAGGGACAGGAGTTAGTCGTTGAGTAGTCGTTGGGCAGTCAGTCATGATGTAGTTGGACTGTTAGCAGTGACAGTTAGCCATACACGTGGGCGAGTGACACAAGACACTGAGAGGTCATCCTCCACCCTTCCACCCAGATGTCCACACCAGACTCCAACATGCAATTTAGTAAACTACCATCATCCTCGAAAGGACCAACCATAAAATCTGAGTAAGCTGTCAAGTGTGTGATTGTCCCTCATCATACTTTGCCAGAGACCCGCTTCCCCTAGTGTAAAGTGCCAGTAAAGACATTTCAGTCACCACCGTTTGCCCTTTTGAAGTGTTCCCAGGTGCCAGTATTGTTTCTCATCCTTGTGTCATTTGTTCAGTGCCTTTTGCAGTGTTTCTTGTTCCAGTGTAAAGTGTTCAGTTATTCCTTGAGTCCTTGGCACCCTCAGTGCAGACTTGAGTCATATTCTGTGTTATATTTTCATTTACTGGCGTGTAATGTGTAAATCTCTCTTGCAGAAGGACCTATTCGCAGTGGACTCATCTTGGACTGTGCCTTGCCCTTAGTCAAGACTCCAGTAGGAGGATCTTCAGACGTTACAAGCCCTTTAACAATTCAATTACCCATTTTCCCTTCTAATGCTCTCTTTTGTAAATATAATTCTTAATTTATCCCAAGTGTTTACATAACATTTTTTATGAAGCAGAGCCTTCAGCTCCTAAAACCATCCCTTGTTCTTTGCTTTTGACGATTTCCTTTATGTAAGTGAGAGCTCAAGGCCAATTAAATAAAGTTTCTGTTGCCGACCTGTAAAAATCTCGAGAAATCACAGAAACCCAGAGAAATTGTTTAAAATGGCGACCTTCCCATAGATCTTGCATTTTTCCCACTATTGTTGCTTTGTGCAGTCGTAACTCGCCAAATCAGTGATTTTTTTAAAGCTAAGCTGGGTGCGAGACAAATCCTCGAACCTGGTCACCAAGAGCACAGACCAAGAAAGTTCCACGTAAGTAATATGTTATCTTAGCAAAATTTTTTCTTTTACAATCATGACTGTTCCTAGGAATTAGGAATAGGGACGCATGTATTAAGCTGAGAGAAGAGAACTGCCATTATTAGATTTGTTAATGCATGCCTTTCAGGATAGGTAGTTAGGAAATAACCAGTGCTAACCATTCTTTGCTTCAAGGAATAGTACGAAATTCCTCTGTGTTAAAATCTTTGCCATATTTTTTGCTCCAAGGAATAGTGTGAAAGAAATTGCTCTGTGTTAAATTTTACTTCTCATTTTCGGAATAGCGAGATTATTTAGGCACGGACGAACTCCCCGTGGGGATAAGATCAAAACTTGCGTTGCTGAAATACTCTCTCTCAGTTTAGCTAAAATTCGAATTAGGTGTTAGGACAGAGAAATCTGAACTCCCTTCTAGGGAAAATTACGAGGTCATTTTTACCGTTATCAAGCTCATCCCGGGAAATTCCCGGAGCCCCAGATGGTCTATAAATAGACGGGTTCATTCACACAGAGTCTAAAAATAACTCCAGTGAGCATCAGACGACCTCCACCCCACTCCACCCTCCCCCTTCCCGCGTGTCTACCCTCTTTTTTCATTCATTCCTGAATAGTTTGTTGTTTTAGAATTGTTCCTACTTGAGCCACTCTCAGCAGAAAAAAAATATTTGGCTCGGGGCGGTTTATCCGTTAGTAACTTCCAAGTCCTACGGGACAAATAGTATTTTCAAGTCTTCTGAGACCAACTAAATTTCTCAGTCCTAAGGAAGGATCCCAGTTCAAGTCTTAAGAGAGCTCCACTAAAAATTCTATGTTTTATGAGGCAAGAATTTCCAAGTCCTACTGGCAAACCAAATTCCAAGTCTTAAGACTCCACTAAATTCTACGTTTTGCAAGGCGAGAATTTCCAAGTCTCTGGCAAACCAAATTCCAAGCCTTATGAGACTCCACTAAATTCTACATCTTACGCTTTAAGCGTTAGGATTTCCTAAGTCCTACAGGCAAACCAAATTCAGGTCTTATGAGACTCACTAAATTCTATGTCTTATGAGGCGAGAATTTCTAATTCCTACGGGAAAACCAAAATCCAAGTCCTTTGAGACCTTATATTAGTGTATTTCACACACATCTAAGCCCTTACGGGACTGATAATTTCAGTCCATTAGAACAACGCCTTAATTTCATGCTACAGCCCGCCAAGTCCAAGCGTGACATAAAATCCAGTTACATCTTCCGAGACGCATATTAAAATTCGTTTGCCACGAACAACCACATCTTACTCAGACATATTAAATTTTAACAAAAGTCTCCTCAGACTTACTGATCAATTGTCTTATTCAGACAGATCCATTCTCATTCAGTCTGAACAACTGAGTGTTTCAGATTCTTGCAATTGAGTCTTTTCAGACAACCTGAGTCTTCTCAGTCCATATAACCATTATTTCAAGATGGCTACTGCCAGAGTCCAACAAAATGAGGACTTCAAATTCTACATGTCCGCTGGAAAGGACATGGGATTATCAGGGCAAGCACTGAGGGAATGAGTTCAAGAGAGAGTGGACAATACCACATGGAAAAGAAGCCGAGAGGCAAGAGAGGGAAATAGAATGGCAAAAGAGAGAGAAAGAGAGAATCGCCCAGGAGAAAAGAGAGGAGTTAGAACTGCAAGAAAGACAGAAAAGAGAGGAGATAGAATGGCAAGAGAGGGAGAAGGAACAGCAAGAGAGAGAGAAAGAGAGGATCGCCAGGAGAAGAGAGAGGAGAAGGATAGAGAGGAGCGAGAGCGACAGAGCGCTCATGACCTCCAGATGTTAGAACGACAGAACGCCACCCCACCTCCTGCGGTGGGAATGAGTGCCCTCAGCCAAGCTCACTCGTTCATGCCAAAATGGACAGAGGCCGAACCTGAAGTATGGATTGAGAGAGCCGAAAGAGTCCTTGAGTGCTGCACCCTCTCACCGCGGAACTCTCCCATGTTCTCACTAAATTCCTGGGAGGGAAGACACTCATTGCCTACCACGCCCTTTCGGCAGAGGACAGGGTTACCAAGGCGAATAAGATTACCCCCTGAGCGGTGGAGGAGGTGTTGGTGAGAGCAGCCAAGAGAAGCAGGCCAGACTTGGTTCGATTGGGCATACCATTCTGAGCGGCGTTAGCAAAATGGCTTAAGTCGAAACAGTCCTAAGCGCCGCCAAGGTGCTTGAGAAATTTAAATTTGAGCATTTTTTACTCGCCCCTCCTGCCCTGGCCACTCATGTAGTAGGAAAAGCCCCTGCAACGCTCACCGAAGCGTTGCGGATAGCAGACATGTGGGAGACTCACCATCCTCAGGAAGGATCCATGGGGCGGATGATAAATCCCCCACCCCTCTTCGGAGGATCAAATTCCAAAAGAATGGGAACTCGGGCAAGCCCCTAGCTTGCCATTATTGCAAAAAGATGGGGCATTCCTCTGATCAGTGCCGGAACAAGCAAACAGCATCGCTTTCTCCCGGAAAACCACCCAATAACCGGAAGTTCTTGGTTCCGGCCCAGTCGAGACGAGGTGGACGGTTATTGATTTCAATGCTGATACGTGAAGGCCTTTGAAGCTTTCGGAAAAATCCTACTTATTTGGTGTTACTCACCTCGTCGTCGGTGCTTCTGGGTAGCGAAGGTATTTGGCTTTTATCTTGGTATTTCATTTCATATTGGCAGAATTGGCGTCAAGTGTTCAAATAACGAGTTTTGAAAGCCACATGAACGATGCGTATCTATCTGAGGAGGAGGCATTGCGATGTATACTGACTCTAAAGGCTACTCGTGGCACACAAAAGGTGAATGTCACTTTGATTTCTGTATTCTCCTCGGCATGGATTGGTCAGTATACATGGTGACTGGAATATTTGTACAGGAACGTTTGCCAAGCAAAAGGCTCTAGACAGTGATGGGGCAAGTTTTGAAATGAACGCCCCTTAGCTTAAGTTGAGAGCAAGTAAGTAAACTGGGGTGTTTGATTCATCATGACATGAACTTGCAAGCCCGTGTAGGCCTGCAGGGTTGGGTGCTGCTGCCTTTGCGAAATAAGATCACTACAACTTTACATCTGTCTCTAAAACTGGAATATAATATTCTGTGACTTGGTGCTTGTGATCTTGAGTGCAAAATTTCATTGTACTGATTTCACTTAGGGGACATTCTAACTTCCATATAAACGGAATATTAAAACTACAAAGTATTAACACTGACAGACACCAGTAAAGTAACCCTATATAAGGCCTGTTGTTTCAAGAGATTTTGAAAGAAATTCCTTGAAATCAAATATTACAAGATTTGTATTCAGGGCAAAGTGGTTGCAGGTCAAATGAATAAATAGTCTTCCATCTGGGTTGATGTCATTTCATCGACTGAATCTCGCCATTCTGACTCTGGTTTCAAGGTCCTCCTAGCAGCTGACATGATTTATTAGCGCTCTCCATTTCGTCAGCTTGAAAATGACAGCGCTGTGAATGTAGTTGCCTTTTAAGCGTTTGTAGATTGTTTTTGGTAATGGCGTTGAGGTCATCTAGCTGCTATAATTATCACGCTAAGATATTTCGTTGGAAAAATTATATGGAATTAGACAACACAGGGTTAAAAGTTTAAAGCCCACTACTTAAGTTGATGGCATATAAGCAAGTTAATGCTTTAAGTGAACTTAATGATTTTGCATTTGCAAGTTAATCTAAGGAGATAGGTGAGGGTGGGGTGGGGTTAGGTCGAGGCTGGAATGCTACTGGGAGTAACAGGACACGAAAATATGATTCATTTTTACTAGGTTTTCTTTCTTCATGAGACCTGAACTTATTGTCCTCCATAGCTGGTGGGTTAAACTAAAAGATTTTCGGTGACATAGGATATTCAAATATGTCGATGTGCTTCAAAAAATGTAATGACTGATCTGCTTCATAGTTTGCAGTACCATTATGGTCATGGCAGTCATTAGAAAGTTTTTTATATTATTTCAAGTGACTGACCTCTTGTGTCAGTAACTTCATTTGAGTTATGAACACAGTGAGTTTTATTACTTTTAAGAGAAATACCTTCATACTTGCTTGCATGATTCTAGTTTTACCTGCTAAACTCTTTCATACCCGTGTGTCATGAGTCATGAGGCTTGTGTAGATGGAATGTGTCACTGACAGCCAGAGGAACTGGAACAGTTTTTGAAAGTAGCTCCCCATTTCTCGATCCATTTTTTCTGGGATATTCAGGTCCAAGGGGAGGGGGGGTTGTGTTTAGTGTCTTTGTCAAAGCTGTTCGTTTTCCTCCCTGTACCGATTACCCAGTTAAGGAGATGCCTTGAGAGAATGTTAGTGAATGGTTGAGTGAATGTTGAATCTTCATCGCACGAATGTTGTTTGAATGTGGAGTGACAGTTGTTGTCAGCAGTTTCCTTTCATTGCATGAAATAGCCGAAACAAGCGCTGCTAAATCTGGACAACTGGAAATATCTTTCAAAAGCGTTTCATGGAGGAAATGACAAACTGCCTACCATTCTATAAGAATCTGTCTTTCGTGGACGGATTCTGAACTATGAGATAAATTCAAGATCGTCTCTATTTACTGGAACGGGTAACAGAATAAGTCAGTCAGTTGCACTGGCCGTCATCTTGGAAATATTGCCTTTGTTAACAAATATCTTGATAAGCGTTCCGTAAAAAGACCTTGTGGTTGTGTTATAGAGAGAAAGATAGAGAGAGGGGAGGGGGGGGGACTGTTGCCTCTCTTCCGTGATCTGCCCAAGATGCCACTTGAGAAGCTGCAAAATATATTGGACAGAGCGGCAAGATTAATACTGTAATGGGCATCACACCTTGTGACAGGACTGCCCTTGTTGCATATTCCCGAAATGTATACTGGTAGTGCACCAGCAAATTTCCAGCCAATCACAGCGCTCGCACTTGCAGTGATGTCATCGCCGTGGGTGGAGCTAGTAGCCAGCGCTCCCACGCCACTCTGCTCTCTTTCCACACTATCACCCCACCCCTACTTGAAAGATGAATAATAAAGATAAATCCTTTAGTAGAACTTCAAAATTTGCTACTACAACCTATGTTTGGTTTGCAAATTGTATGATCGCAAGAGTCTTAACTTGAGAGCATTACGATGATCTTTCAAAAATGTATGATACCTTCAGATGATATCATACATTGTATCAGGCCTTATTTATCGTATGTACGGCATTTATTAATCATTCTAATGAATAGTTGAGTTTGGGCAGACTGTTTCATCACTCATACATGCTTGTTGGTCACGAGTACAATGGCCGTTAATAACTTGAAGCCTTGAATTTTGAAAGCGATGGATTCAATAACATTGTAATTACAGAAACAAGAGATTATTTATGTCTCAGAACGAATGTCCATTCTCAGAGGACTTAGAAGCATGGAAGCAAATCCATTTCAGAAGAACAAACACCTGCTTCAACGTCAAGAGGTTGTATGATGTTGGAGAGAGGAAACTCTTTCACCAGAAATTAATGGGCATTCACGGCGATAAACGACAGAAAGGAATCAGGAAAACCTTTACTGGGTAAGTATTGACGTGGTCCAGTTATGCTTATTAATGAAATTATGATAATGATGGTTAGGGATATCGATCATGCGGTGCAGTTTTGGTTATACTAAAGGATGGATATGGATTCTTTGGAGATAATACGGAGAAAAATTACAAAAATGATTCTTGTTAATATCAGACCTCACATAAAATGACCGATTACGGAAGCCTAACTTACTTTCACTGGAAAGATGTCTAGTCCGAGGTATGACTGAGTTATCCAAATGTTTCCATAGTATTAATATGGGTTCTGACAATTAGCAGTCAACATAGAGCTACAAGCAACGGTTTCAAATTGGATAAATTTCGATTAGGAAATTATACGGGTAAAAAATTGTGGACATCTGGAATAGGCTTCCAAATAGTGTAGTCATTTATTTCATAATGTTACGAACATGCTGAATCAATAGGAATGATAAATTCTAAGAATATATGCGAAACGAGTTACCGGAAATGTGAAAACCTTAAATAAATATTGCAGAAATTAAATAAATCTTCTTTTCATTCAATACATTAAAGAGACATACACAATAAGATACATGGCGTGATGGTTCAAGAAACTGTCCTCAAAAACATGTGCGCATAATATGAAATTTGTACCTCTTTTGCAGTGGCAGATATCCATCATTTTTGGGGTCTCAATTCCGCACATGGCGTTCCCAGTTACCTGATCCAACTTGGATTTCGATGAAGCATATAGTAACACGAGTTCATGCAAATATTCAGGGAATGAAAGAAAAGTAATTTTGAGCAGAAAATGTTCTATAAACATATGCATTTTAAGGCGACTAAGTGAATAAGGCAAGTGGATTGATAGTCTTTTAAATATGATTCTTTTCTTGCAAGTGATCTAACTTAAACAATGAGCAAAAAACGGTAATGTCTGTCTGGCTTTACGTATCAATCAAGTAAGTAGCGTAGGCTAAATGTTGCTGAGCAACATTCATTTGTGAATGCTTTGTCCTGCAGCCTCGTCACAGAATTGTTGAACCAGCACTCATGACTGGTTCTGATGAATTGTTTAGATGGAGAAGAAGAGATTTTTAAAAATACACTTTACATATTTCATAGGTGTCTAATATTCGAATAAGCAAACCTACCTTTGATATAGGATATTCAGTTAGGCTTACTTTTTTTATCGGTATCCAATGAATGCTACTGATACGGAGGGAACCGGATTCAATGATGCATGCATTTTTTTCCTTTAAAACCTAAATAATACATTTTATTCCGAGGTACAGTACTTTATTCACATCGGCCTGTCGCTCCATGCTCCTGTACGGCACCACCGCTCCTCCTATAGTGCAGCAGATAATTGCATATTTCGTAAGAATCGTTCAGATAGTGAAACAAGCATGAAATTTTGCACAAGTGCTCTTAAAGTTCCCTCTATATCAGAAAAGGGCGCTGGCCAGCAAAAAATTTAATATGGGCCAAATTCAAGATGGCGGCCAGTATCGACAGATTTTGGCTAATTTTTCACTAGAATGGCATGTATTTGCTTCTAGCAATATGGTAAAGCTCTTCCATACTATTTCTTGTGAATATTATGTTTCTGTAGCTTCCCAGTACAGTTTACCTTTAAATATGGGGGCTATATGGCTGCCAAGAAAAGGTAGAAACAATAATTATAATGAGAAATAATGCCCGTTCAACAATTATCGTTTTAAGCATGGATCTTGGTTTCTGTGGTTTTAGATCCTAATGAGGCCATCTCTTTCGAATAACTCATCAATTTTGAAGGAAAATTAATAAATGTAAAAGAGTGTATGTCTGCACACAACCAGGGCACACTGGTGACATCACTGCTGTGTAACTCAGCATGGGGTTCAGTGCCAGCTAATCCAGCTTTTTACTAATCCTGTAGTCTTAGACTAGTAGTTTGTAGTATAGTTTAGTTTAGTGTCCCAAATGCTTTCTAACAGCCCCAGACCAGCTATAGTTAGATAGCCGCACCTGAATAGACAGGATGTGCCAGCGCGCGGAGAGCCGAGCCAAGGGTATGGGGCTGTACATGATGGTTCATGTACTTACCCGGATGGTGTACAGATCACACGGGACTTAAATGGCACTGGATGAATGATCGGGCTAGGTGTAGGGAGACCGAACCCAGTTGAATCCCATACAGGAATGTGCTTTTGTTTAAGGTGGGTGCTGATAACCCCTCGGCCTTAATCAAAAGTGAAATCATGGCAGAATGTGATGCCAATCCAATATTGAGCAGTAGAAAAACAAACTGGAGTTTGTGTTGTCTTTGTCAGAAGGACAAAAGAGGTGAGCACTTGACATCACCTCCAAGTCATCATGTCCTAGACCATGATGGGTACACAATGCTGGCAAGAACATTCCCATGTTCAGTGAAATTAATGAAATGCCACTGATAATGGATCCAGCAAGGCTGGATGAAGGTGATAGCATAGAGGCCTCTCTCAGGAAAAAAATGCAGCAAAATACCATGTGAACTGTCGCTTGTTGTTTAACAACACTAAAACTGGACCAGTGCAAGAAAGCGACAATCCAATGACCAACAATAATACAAACTATGCTCGTTGGCTGCCTATTCACCTCAGGGACATACTTACCCTAGAGTTCACACCCAGAGTTGCAAAGGAGTTCAAGGCTGGCAACTTTGTTGTGCACAAGACCAGTCGCCAGTTCTCAGCAATGGCTCTTGACCAAGCATGAGCAGACCAATGCCTTTATAAAGGCTGATGGCGGAGCCATTGGGCTGACTGAAGATCCGTCAGCACTCAGAAGATGGATGGTGGCTGGCAGAGATCATCCGCTTGGTGTCTGCATACGAAACAGAGGTTCAAAGTAAGGAGTCTAATGAGCAGACAACACACCATGAACAAACACCTCATGCCTTGAAGACATTCTTGGAGAGAGTCAGCAAGCTGTCATTGGCTTTTGCAACACTTGGGAAGTCCTTTTCAGGAAGAGAGCCAGGATCTGTATTCCATTGACAACAAAGACATTGCCCACCCCAGCTCAGCAGAACTTCTACAGACACACCTTTGACAGAGGCCGCACTAAATTTCAGAAGTTTTCAGACTCTTTGGCAAACAATGCAGTCTCCTTCTATGAGCCGATAAAGAAGAACAGAACTGACTTCTTCAGGCAAGAAGCTGCTCCTGTAGAACAGTCAAGCAGAAACTTCTGAAGGAGGATTGCCAGCTTTTCTCAAAGCTATTTATATCCTGTCAGAGCCGTGAATGTGATCTGCAGGAATTCTTCCAGCACGAGAATCAAACATTCCCAGCTTCCCTTAGTGAGGGTGGTAGGCTGTACACATGTCAGAAGTCTCAGCTGACCTCGGTCCTGGAGAGTCATGTTACACTAGAAGACAAAGAACCAAAGACTGATGTCCTCATTGTAGATGGATCAGCTTTGGTCCATGCTACCACCAAAGGAAAGGGGAAAGACCTTTGAGGGCTATGCACTTTGCGACTTCTTGCCTGTGATACAATCCTATAGCAGCAAGTACACATCATCACATCTTGTATTTGATGTATACAATACATCCAGCCTCAGCTGAGACCAGGCTCCAACGTGGTCAGGAGGAGGCGCAAAGGTGACAGACAAGAACACAATTCCATCCAACTGGCGCAATTTCTAAAGACACGATGCCAACAAGACAGAGTTGTTCCAGTTCCTGGCAGACAAAGTTGCCCAGATGTCTGCCACAAATGTTGTCATTGCCACGAAAGGGTCTGCTGTCCTCAGCACTCATGAGGCTAGTCTTCAGGGACTGGAAAAGTGCTCTCATGAGAAGCTGACACCCGCATCTTTCTCCATGCCAAATATGCCACAGAACATGGAGCCAAGACCATCACAGTTAAAAGCAAATGACACAGATGTTCTTGTCGTTGCAGTCAGTGCTTTCTCCACTCTCCACAATCTGGGCTAGAGAAGCTATGGGTGGCATTTGGCCAAGGCCAGAGCCTGCGCTGGATTGCTGTGCATGACCTGTGCAACTCTCTGGGCCAGGAGAAGGTGAATGGCATGCTCTTCTTCCATGCGTTCACAGGCTGTGATACAGTGTCAGCCTTCGGAGCAAAGGGCAAGAAGACCGCCTGGCAGACATGGAACATCTTTCCAGAGGCCTCCACTGTGTTCTCCAAACTGAGTCACTACCCTCTCAGAGTGGAAGAGAGTGACCTGAAGGTCCTGGAGAGGTTTGTCATACTTATGTATGAAAGATCCAGCACTGCTGGCACTGTGGATGAGGCTAGACTTGATATGTTTGCCAGAAAAACAAAGGGCATATGAGGCCATTCCACCAACCAGGGAGCTCTCCTCCAACACACCAAGCGTGCTGCGTACCAGGCTGGTTGTGTGTGGGGCAGGCCACCAGTGTCAGCCACAGCCAGAGAACCCTGCTGAGTGGGGATGGCAAAGTCTGGTGAAGCATGGCAAGTCCTCTGGACAACCAACTCGCCCTTAGCCAAGAGTTGCCAACAGCTTACCAAATGTGGATGCAAAGCAGGCTGTGGAAAGGTGCAAGTGCTACAAGCTGGGTCTTCCCTGCACAGCTCTGTGCACTTGCAAATGTGAAGTCTAGATAAATATTGCCCTCTCTTCAGTAAATAATCTAGCTTGAGCATCCAACGTGTCATGCTATGCCTACCTTCTTATCCTCGAATTTTTCAAAGGTGTAGGTTGAGAGACCTATACATAGATTGGTTGCGTTTAGTCCGTATTTCTCTTCTTTTCTTTTTATGGTTACAGTCTTAGACACAATGTTGTATGTGACCATACCATTACTATTTCAGTTGAAAATAGCATATTAGTTAAACTGTCTGATCACATGAATATACCATTAAATAAAAACAGTTGGTCTCTATGTCTGCTAGCGCTGTGGATAGAAAAAACTTTTTATGGCAACCATTTTTGTACGCCATCTTGGTTACAATTCATTTAGTAAGGGTTTTCAATAAAATGTGTGGTATGGAACATTTTTATAACCTAAAAGTCGAGGTTTAAAAAAAAAAACTGGCATATTCCATCCAATAGATGCTCCCAAACCAGTGAATCTCAACATAGATGGAATGGCCATTTTGAAAAATAGCCGCCATCTTGGATTTTCAGGTGGCCAGCGCCCTTTTCTAAGAGAGCGTAGTCTTAGGAATGTTTGTGCCAAATTTCATGCTTGTTTCACTATCTGAACGATTTTTACAGCAATCTGCTGCACTACTACAGGCGACTCCAACCTCTCGCTACCAACTAGCAGCACTAATGATAACAGTTATTTTAAATTCCCTCATCGAAAAACTAAGCCTTAAAATGCATATGTTTATAGAACATTTTCTGCTCAGAATTGCTGTTTCTTTCATTCCCAAAATATTTGCATAAACTCGTGTTACATCCTGTATATAGCGTGGACATGTAGTCTACCACTTTAGTGTCATTGTAATGTTCGGCAGGTGTCAGGTATTAATGGACGTCAGCTTTTCGTATAATAAGCAAAAGTTGCATGATGAAGAGGGACAAATTGGTCAGCAGTCATCCCTGTTTCATTAAGATACAAGCAGAGCACAGTCACTCCACAGAGTCTGCTGGCTGAGGCCTTCCTTGAGGAAAAGTTGCAGTGGACCCAATAACCAGAGATGCTTTTTTAAATATTTTGAACAAAGTATTTTTCCATGTTTTTACAAAAGTTTCATGATTTTTTTGCATTTTAAGTCACTATCATTCTAAGTCATTACATGACAAGCTAGTTTTGGGTATTGCATAAGGCTATTTTTTAACATTATATGCTTATATTAGCAAACATCTTTCCTCAATGAAAGTAATTTATCCAGATTTAAAAGGAAACTAAGCTGGACTACACTACAAAATGTACTACTGCTCATATCATCCTAAAGAGCAGTGTCGAATATTATATAATTTTTTAAAGGTTTCTATCTTGTATCTGCAAAGTTGATGCAGGAGTGATGATCTGACTTTATCACTGTTTTTAGGCATGACAACCGCACAGGCCACAAGGTTTCATTTGCTGAAAATGGGTTTGTGTGAAGATTTATGTTATAACAGGCTAACCATTCCTATAAAGCCCATCTCCTAAATCCACTGACTACATGCGGCAAGACTGGCTGTGGAATGAACATGGCTTAAATGACCTATCAATGAACTCGATCAAAAGTATGCCAAAGATAACCCTGAATTAACAATAGAAACAGAAACATATGGAGACTCTTTTTCAGTAGTATTGGTGACACCATTTAAGAAACGAACCACAGGGAATTAAGGGAAGCTTCATCAAGTTGATTCGTTGATGCTACTGGACCGTCGACAAGCTGAACGAACACTGCAATAGTACCGTACTGTTTCTTTGTGGTGGTGGGGAGCCTCGATGGCTCGGTTGGTAGAAGCAGCAACCTTAGACTTCATAGAAGTCTATGGCGAGGGTTCAATCCCCGCAGCCGACCAGTCAGAGAAGGCGGACACTTTGCTATCTGTGTAGACACCCCGGGATTACGTCTGTAATCAATGGATAGGTTTGCTGAAAGCAAATGGGTGTTACAGACTAATACACACATAAACAAAGCCACTCCAACATCTTCTAAAAACATAACAGACACCTCACACATCTCGAACTGTCGACCTACCCGTCCAGTTCTCCTCGCTGCTTGGGAGAAAGGGAGCTGGGGATTTGGTAACGTACACATTCGCTACCGGGGTCTAAGCGATGTCAGGCAGGGCAGCCGATCAAGGCTATGGCCTACCCCACCGCCAAATCAAAGTCCTTCAAAAGAAGGCATCGTGCTTACCCCATATAAAAATGGAAAAAAAGCACGTTAAAAATGAAGAAGTTTCTTTGTGGTGGGGGGCCAGCTGGCGCAGCACCTCTGGCAGTGTTATTTACATCATCGCAAGATGAAGCTAGTCCTACGAGAGGTGAGTTTAGTTTATATTGTATTTTGAATTACTAGCATTTAAGACATATCCATGTGCATAAACTGGAATTAAACTCGAAAAAGGAAATATCATCAGAAATAGGCAGTTCTATATATGCAGAAACAAACAAAATGAGGCAAGAATGTTATGATCTGTTATTAGTTAATGGGGCAGGGGACAGGGGGTAAGGTTGAAAAAATAATTCCTATTTCTAATGCGTGTGTTTCACAGGTTTCACGATGGTCAAAAGTGTAGTTGGTGAAGGTGCTTTCTTTGGAAAAGGAACACCACAGGCTTTCATGACAGACAATTGTGATTCCGAAAGAAAGGCTCTAGCAGCTACCTGGCCAATGGCTCAGTTGTTTCTTTGTATCTTTCATTTGCTGCAGCAGGTGTGGCCACCGGTGGCTTCTGTCTGGATTCTAAACATGGCATCAAGAAGGAAAATCGCCAAGAGCTCATGGCTGTGGCCAAGAAGCTCGTGTATGCTGAATCTCAAACAGTTTGCGTGAATTTGGAATGAATATTAAACTAGCCCTCTTGCAGAGACATATCCCAACTTTACAAGGTATTATCATTAATCAGCACCATATATTGTTAGAATACTGTAATATAACGAGTTTTCTTGTCTTAGTATTCGGACACAGTTTTTCAGTGAATTATGGCAAAGTTCTTCAACAAATTGCCAGTATTTATAACTACTTCCTCAATTTAGTCTTTTTCTTACACGCTTCTTTTTTTATGTTCCATCCTTTCTTGTCTGTCAGTCAATTTAGTGGTTTGTATTTCTTTCAGGTACCTCCATTTGTTAGTAGAAAGGAAAGAGGAATGCGGACTAACCTTCCGAGCTGGTGCATTGTTGAGGTGGCATCACACTAATATTTTCTGTGAATCTACAATGTGTATAATCAAGGATATTGTCCTCAACAGGGAAATGTTATATAACTAACTCAAATGCTTGATACTGCGCTACAAATTTCCATATTGTGCTTAACATAAACAGTACTTTGGCTTGTAAGACGGTTGTGACACCATGAAATTAGATAATGGTGTACAGTATATAAATCTGACTGTTTTAATTAGTTTTTTTATATAAATATGATGAAATTAAAACAGCTGTACTGTAAATATTTGTAACAGGAGAAAATGTTGTATTATGCTTCCAATGTCACACTTGTATAAGTGACTTCAGGATTATCCTTTACCTCTTTTACCTACCCTTCTAGTGTGTGGTCAGGTCATATTTGTATATGTAAGGTCATGATTATCGTTTCTTTTCCACTCCATTCCTGTCAGAATATTTTACCTGAAATTATTTTCCCCCCTAGCTAGGAGAAATAGTAAATAATATTGAGGCATTGCCATTTCCCTAAATTCCCGACTGATTCTTTCTTCTTTCTATGCTATTTTTCAGGTGCAAAGCTTACAACACTTCACGGTTAGTTGTCTTTATTGCAGAAATTTTTTATGCTTATATGAAGCAGAGGCTGGTGGAAGTGGCACTTGGCAGACGGCGTGTCAAAAATCTAGGCACATTCAGCAAGATACCTGCCGAAAAGGTGATGCACCTAGGAGGCGCGAAATACCAAGTGGAAAGTCAGACAGAGGCAGAGAAGCATTAGCCTATTCTGTGGATCTGAATGTTGGCATGTGCACGTGCATTGCATTGCTGGGAGACTGGAGCTGCATGCAAACACCAAGCTGCAGCTGCAGAAAAAAATTTGTCAATGGTTCCTCAAATGTTCTCATTGACCACACCCAATAGAAGATGGTTAGTAGGAGTAGCTCTCGGCCCAGAAAAAGCTCCTGGCGAAAATTTCTTTGAAAGTTTGCTGGAGACTGAAATAATTAGTTCACCAGTGAATATAAGTAATGAGGGTAAAGATAGTAATAACAGAGACATAAGAACAGACAGAATTGAGCAGCACGTCAGCAAAAACCAGCAACGAAAGTTTAGATACTGAGGACGGATATGCATGCAATATTGAGGATCCGCAGCGGTTCCTTTATGCTGAAACTCCGTTGAGGATTCCTCCACTACTGGATACGAGTCCTGTTGCAAAAACTTTAGCGCAAGTCGTCGAGCATTTTTGTAATCATGACACTGCACAGGCTTCAAGAAAAGTACAACAGAGGCTAGCATCCGTCAAAACCACCAATCAACTAAATAGCTTGCTCCATAGCATCGGTTCAGAGCTGAAAAAGGTACAGGCCGTGGAAAAATACCTTGTCAGCCCACCTCCATTTCTAGAAGAAGAGGACCAGACAGACCAGAGGTGTAGCTCCCATTGGTAAAGAACGACGGCCAAGTGCTGTCAAGGGGAAGACCAAACGCCGACGTAACCTGGCCCTGAATGTTAGCGAAAATGTGGCAAATGCAAAGTCGCATGGATCAAGCCACTAAATGAAAATATATGGGAACTTTGTTGTTTATATTCCTTTCCTTCTGTACAGTACTACTGTGCTTTTGTTGGGTTAAATTAGATTTTTTTCTGCCTAGGAATCTACTTACATAGCTGTAATCGACAATGCTGAACCTTGATATGATATATATATATATATATATATATATATATATATATATATATATATATATATATATATATATATATATATATTATATACAACAGACGAATTCCCTTGGAAAGTGGAGTCGAATAAGAAACAGGTAGACCAGTACTTGGGTAAACATAATTTATTGCAACTAGTTTCGGGGTCTCACATACCCCATCATCAGGCATCTAAAATATATAACAGATAAACATAATAAAAAAAAGCACTCACTGATATCAAATTAAACACATCAGAACTAATTACCAGGAATTAAAATTGGACAGTACCACTAACTTACAAAAGCAAGAGCCAAGAGAAGAATAAAAGGCAAATACAAAGATAGTTATAAAAGACAGACACAGAATTAAAAACAAAGTAACTCAACTGACCGTTCATTATTACAGAGTGACGGTTTTTCTCTGATTGTATACAAAGTTTCTATTGTGGTTAGCTCCACATCACTAGACCTACTGGCTAGTATAGAAAAAGAATCCATACTCAGAGGATGGTCATGCTGATGGGAATGGTCACGAATGGCACTAAATGCTTGTTTGTTAGTGGCCTGTTTGCTCTAATTTTTTTAATTTTGTTCATTTTGTTATATATTTTAGATGCCTGATGATGAGGCATGTATGAGCCTGAAACTTGTTGCAATAAATAATGTTTACCCAAGTACTTGTCTACCTGTTCCTTTATATATATATATATATATATATATATATATATATATATATATATATATATATATATATATATATATATATATATATATATAATTTATATATATATGAATGCTTTCTCTTGATTAATAAACCATGAAAAGAAGAATGGTGCAATATGCTCTTCGTTAGAAAAATTATGAATGTTGGATATTATTTCCTTAGCGATGCACTAACTATACTTTGATGTAAAATGCAAGAGTATGATAGTATTTTTATCATAGTATTTCTCATAACAAGCACGTAAGAAATCCACGCTGAATCCTAAAAAGGTGAGCTCTCTAGATATAGATATATCTATTTCTGGGTTTTTCTCTACCAATAAATCAAGAAAAGGTAAGCTGCTTGAAGCTTTCCATTGCAAATTTAGTTTTTACATGTTTAGCATTAAGGTAGTCGATGAATGGTGCAGTATACTCTTCTTTTTAAAATATCTTGTAAATATCATATGCATAATGTTTTTAAAGGGTTAAATACCTTAGGCCTGCTCGGCAACCTTTTGCGTTTGTACAGTAAAATCTCATACGTATCGTAGCAGGTAACAGGAGTTCCCACAGGCAATCCCTCAATTTCTTTTAAGTACAATCACTCAAAAATGTTTTGCAACATGCTTCAAAACTTTTCGGACAACAGCTTATAATAGCGACATCTGGCGCTATTTGGCAACTCAGTTGACAGCGCATGAAACAACTGAACACTAGCGGTGGGTCCGAGAAATTACCTGCAGTTTCCCTTAAACAGGGCTTTTTCTGATACTGTTGACTGTTGTCATACTTTACTTGATTAAAGGATGTTACTATAATACTTCAGAGGTCATCGCTGTCCTTATGTTTTAATATTTTCATCTCCAACTGCCATCACTATCTTTGTTTTATCTCCTTCATGTGTGTAAACTTTGTAGACATAGGCCTACGACTATTATAAGTTGAACTATTAGCCTTATTAACATCAACAAATACGACGTTTGTAAAGCTTTGCTTGCACATTATCATGAATCAAATTTTTGAATGATTAATCCTTTTGTATACTGTAAACTAGTGAAACTTAATATAAAATATTCTGAACTAGACTAACAAATTTCACGTCTATTTTTTTTTAATACTTAGACTATAATCACTTATATATATATATATATATATATATATATATATATATATATATATATATATATATATATATATATATATATATATATATATATATATATATATATATATATATATATATATATATATATATATATATATATATATATATATATATATATATATATAATATATATATATATATATATATATATATATATATATATATATATATATATATATATATATACATATATATATATATGTATATAATATATATATATATATATATATATATATATATGTATGTATGTATGCATGTATACTGTATATATATATAATGCTGTTATCATGTGTAATTTCTGATTTCTTTCATTGTTACTTAGGCCGATCATTTTGAAGCTTCCTATGAAGTTAACTGAACATATAACGCCTATTTTTGTATTTTTTTTATTATCCAAGTTCCTAAAGAAGTAAAATTAAAAGAAGTTCAACATTAATTTAATTAATGTTAAACGCCAGCAGTGAAGAAGACTACCATGCTCATCAGTGGTGAATGTCTCCTCATCGCAAAAGATGACTCTTACAGAAATGATTGGCCACTGGATTATATTGTAATGCAAACCCTAGCCTCTAGTCTTTGTGTTTCTCTGATATGAAGTGTTTCTTGGCAGGAATATGATGAAATAATATCTTGGTCTCATGTAGCCTGTTACGGATGGTTTGAGCAGCAACTTGAAGGGAGAGCGCAATGTTCTCTCTCTATAGCAACACCGGGTTGTCAGGGGAGTTAGGCAGAGCTCCTACAATGATCATCCGATGATGATCCTTAACAGTAATGCAACCGTGGAGTTGTCCTCCATTTTTTACAATAAATTTATCATATTTCCTCTTCCTCTTTGTTGTTGTATCGCTCTATACATGGTTGTTTTATTTACGCTAAGCTGCCAAGCAATATCTACGATAGAAACATTAGTCTCATGCAAGCTCATGATTGATGACCTGTGAGATAATGCGGTGCGGCTGAGTCTGTTACCCATCTTATTGGTGAAAGTGACGAGACAGTTTAGTCTAACTTTCTTGCCCGAATGTGGAGTCACACGATAACATACGACGTTATGATATTTTTTCTTTTTTGTTTTTGACAACGATTGTGGAAGAATTCTTTCTTTATTTATTTATATATAATTTCATTAATGATTATTCAACATTATTTTATTAGTCAATAAGCTTTTATCTGGATTCGAAATATAGTTTCTTCTTTGACTCTTTTGCCCAATCATCTGAGGTGAAATTTTTCAAAATGTTTCGTCATTTTTCACTCACCATTCTTTTTTATATTGTTAACCGTATGATTAATAACCAAAATCGAATAAGAAAATTACATTTCCTCGTAAATATCAAAAGAACAAATTACTCTTAGGTGAACGAAAACTTCTGGAACATGTTGCAAAACATTTTTGAGTGACTGTACATATGATTAAAGATGAAATAGTTGTCTTGTGTTACCAAGCTTGCACAAATGTGCAAATTCATATTTCAATAGAATTGTAAACGCATTCCCATTATTTTCATGGCAGCTTCCTTCATCAAGATAATACTAGTATAAAGAGGATAAGCTGGCCGCTAACTCCACCCACCGTAGGTGACGTCAATCTGTGAGCTCTGTGATTAGCTGGAAATTTTCGGGTGCAATACCAGTACACATTTCGGGAATGTGTGTCCGGGTCAACCTGATTCATCAGCAAGGGCTCTTCCAAGGGCATATAGTACTTCTTCTACCAAGGCAGAGGAGGAGGAGGAAGTAGCTTGTCCGAACGGTTGGAGCGAAGGGAACTCTCTTTCCTAGGTACAAGAGAGTTCACCTGCTCTAGAACCCCTTCAGAAAGTGTGGACCACGGCAGGTCCATTGAGGCCTTGGGTTCCTTCTTCGGTCCCCAAAAAGCTTCAAGGCGCGATGGACGGTCCACGGACACAGCCATGGCCCCTTCCCCTAAATTGTTCTGCTCATGAATCAGCTTCATAATCTCTAAATAGGTCCTCTGTATCTTGGGGTTGTCTGAATCCTGAAGGAGAGGACCCTCAGGTACTTCCATAACACGGTCCCCCTAATCAATTCTTCCTGCAGGAGGGAAAACCTCAACAGAACCCCGTGATCCCTCCTTAACCACTTGGGCATACGCTTGAGTCAACCCAAGGACCAAACCCAGAATGTAAGCCTTCATGGTAGGGCTGTGTTGGGGTGTGACGTCCCAATCAGAGACCCTTCTGTCCAACTCGAGCCTCCAAGTACAACCCCAGGAGGTTGAAGGGACAGGTGAGAAGGACCGAGCACTCTTTCCTGTCTTGTCAGAAGCTGCAGCCCCAGCAGGAGAGGCAAGCCGTGTGCAATCACCAACCCATGGTGGTGATGGCTGCACAGGTCTAGGAGAGCATCCCTGCACACAAGGGCGTGGGGGCTTGCTGTCCCAAGGAGAGTGAACGGGTTCACACTGACGCGCGCAGGCGCTATCCCCAGGTGAGTGGCTCGTTCACGCGAATACAAGCGAGGGCTGCCCCAGGGAGAGCGATCACACACGTGAGCTGAAGCTGTCCTCAAGACGTGCCCTGGTCTTTTTCGAGGCCATGGCCTCCTGGCGAGAAGAAGACTGTGTGGGGATCTCTCACGCTTCTCCGAGTGAGCAGACTTTCGTGTTGGCTGCACTTGAATGGGACTCTGGCTGCGTTTGGGCAAGTACTGGCAGGAGGTGAAGAAGCACTTGCTTTCTTGTTCACCTTCTCTCACATAGTGCTTGAACCAGTAAGAGGAGCAAACTCCATGGTGCTGGCAGAGGTGACCCATGGTTTCGTGGAAACCCAAGTACCCTGGGTGACACGGTTCTGCTTGGAGGGCCACGCACTTGAAGCTCCCAAATCACTTACAGAATGATCATCGGTACCTTTCTCCATCCAGATGTCAGAAGGGACACAGGTAGAGGTAGGCACTTCACTAGTTATGGGAAGTGACTTCCCAGAACTAGCATCGAGTATGCAGGTACTCTTGGAGACCCGCACACTCAAAGCTTCCAAGTCGCGGGGTTTCAGCGAGACCTGTGACACGGCCCCAGAGTCCACAGACTGGGGAGACAGCGAGAGATTCCTGTGTCTTCCCTGTGGAGGGAGGCACCCTTTCAGAAGACCCAGGATGGGACTTCTTACGGGTGGAGAAGCAACCTCCTTCTTCCTCCGCCAGTGAGCACTGGAAGAAGAAGGGGGAGGCAGCAGACGATGAAGATGAATACAACACCTTACGAATTTTCTTCGACACCTTCTTCACCAGAGTGTGAAGGAGCTGATACCCGATGAGGGGGAAGCAGAGACAACACTAGAAGGCATAACAGGGGCGTGCTGGGATGTACTATCAACAATAGCAGGGTCACCAACAGAGGGGCATGAGTAGTCACACTCATCGACACATTGAGCCACTGCTGACATTGTAACAGTCGATGCTGTGATTGTTACAGCACAATGAGTCACTGGAGGTATAGCAGTGGCATGAGAAGCCCTCAGGTGACTAAGCAAGTCCTGCACCCAAGAACACCCAAGAGACACACAGAGAGCCAAGTCTCCCAGAGTTCCTCGGTCTCCTCCACACCTGAAAGGGAAGTCGGGTTAGGGTTGGTAGTCTCATCTCCCCCTGAAAGGGATTCTCCCCCGCCCCCCGTGAGCAAAGGCTACTGAGCAGAGGTCGTTCTGGTCACCAGCTCCCCAATGCCAACTCCTGCCTGATGAAGCAAGCAAAAACGTCGAAGATTAGTTCGCTCCCATAAGAGTGACAGCAAAGCATGGATGTTCCGCAGAAGAAGGAAGGAACAAGAAGGATTGGCAACCAATGGTGTAGTCGGGGGACGTTACCACTCTACAACACCTTGTACTTCCTCCTCTGCAAGTACTTCACCCATTGCATTGGAGACCAGTCACGACATCACAAGTTGAGTTAGGATTACAATCATGCTCTTTGCAACTGGTGCAGAGGACATGAGGGTCAACATCAAGAGAGGAGCGGTAGCAATTACAGCTCTTGGAGGCAGTACCAGGGCAAGTGGGCTCCTTAGGCTTATCAGATTCATGGGTTTACATACTTTCAAAACACAAGCACACAAGAAAAGCACAAAATGATACGTCCAAAACAGAAAAGGTAACAATCCCAACAGGAATGAAGACCAATACAAAGCGAAACAGCAGGCAGTGCAGAGGGTAACATAGAAGCTCCGCAGTGTGTGACGGCCGAAAGCAAAGTGAATGCTTACCGACCGGGTCAGCAGGAGTCCCACCCAGCACCCAGTAGTTAACTACCTAACCACCTTTTTTGAAAGTTAAAACCTGTTTCCAGCTGTGCTGAGCATACTCCTATGAAAAGACTGATAGTTTGTATATTGTGTAGGAACAATTATTGTTTTGTACCTGTAGGCTACTAATTTGTCTCCTTCCATAAAAAACAAAATCTTTTCTTGTCTTCTTTTGACAAGATAATCTGCAGGAATGTTTGTTTGATGTCACTTAACACGACTACGTTATTTGATCAGAAGTACAGGGACAATTTAACTATGTCACCCATTAAGTTGATGCCAGCGCATGTGGCTTCAATGAGAGAAGGAGTACTGTTGGTCTTCAAAGAGCAATTAATTACAGGCCTAATCTTTGTGGTGACATTGAGTTCATCTTTAATGAATGGCCTATGAGGAATCCAAATAAATTTGTCAAAGTCTTGAGGGTTAACGTTGATCCTTTCAATGATTCCATCCTCAAGTTGGTTGTGAAAGACTTGTTGGTATGCAGTCAATAATCCTTTTTGTTCCAAATTATTAACTACTCAGTTCAGAACCATAAGAGCAGCTTTATGATTGAAGGGGACCTTGTCAATAATTATGATCATCCTTCCATGGAAGACTGACATAATATTTGCTGTCTTTGTAGGTGATGCCTTGCCTTAATTCTTTAACCTTGGCAAGATCATATTGTATTGATGGCTCAGACTCCTCCTGATAACCCAAGGGGTCTAGGCTGGACATTTGTTTGAGTCCCTGTTCAATGGAGCTGTCAGGAAATAAGGTCTCTAATGGCGAGTAGTAAGACTTTCTGGGTGAAAGTACAAAGTTGATTTGAAATGAAGGAACATTTCCCACCTTAGGAATGATGTCTCAATATTCTAGGTCAGGATTTGTTGCACCTGGTTGGTGTGCACTGACAGGAGTCACTTGCTTAGCGTAGAGGAAGTGTACTCCAAGCAGAACCTAGCA
Source organism: Macrobrachium rosenbergii (assembly GCF_040412425.1). Lineage (NCBI taxonomy): Eukaryota > Metazoa > Arthropoda > Malacostraca > Decapoda > Palaemonidae > Macrobrachium > Macrobrachium rosenbergii. The sequence goes on along the minus strand of NC_089791.1, from coordinate 75,848,439 downwards.
TGCACTGAGTGATATGAAGACCAGGGATTAATTGCAGTGTGTCTACTCCAACTAAACTCTGAAGGGGTATACTTTCATTGTTTGAACCCAGAGATGGTTCAGCTAGAGAATAACCTTCTCAAGCAGAGAAACATGCAACCAATTGTCAAATTCAGGGTGGCCAACATAGCAATAGGATACTTTCCCCACAAGGGATAGACACATATATTAGATATTCACCAAACTGATGCTCAGTAGCACCCAAAAGGTAGTGACATCATAGCAGTTAGAGGGCATATTCATAAGCCTCCTAAGCTCCTCGGCAACAGACATGGACAGATAACTTCTCTGGCTCCCCATAACGAGAAGGCACCTAACAGTGCAAGAGGTGTTAACACCATGAAATTTTACAGACAACACAGGAAGCAGAAAAGGTTGGTAACAAGCCTTGATGTGTTGAACATTTATACACAAATCTGTGGATGCCCCAACATTACTCTTGTTAGGGCATAGTGCAGAAATGTGAGCATGTGATTTGCAAATAATACATTGAAAACTGAGGTTATTGTCCTTACCTAGACAAGTGGTTGAATCATGTTTGCTACTAGTTCACAATGTGTGTAAGCCAAGTGAAGAGCACTTCCTTTGATGGTCAACTGATTTCTCAAATTTGGTGTAATTGATCATGCTATGTCCAACAACACCACAAAACTTGCGGTGTTTGATATCAGCACTATTAACATTACTGTTTACATTGTTATTTATAGGGCTACCAGCCTTGGGAACAGTTTTAGGTTGAGCAGTGAGGGTGAAATTTTCTAGTGCTGACTGGGATTTGATTTCAGAGGCATTTGAATTTTTCTGGAACTTGTTTACATGTCGATGTACTACTTCGTCCTTCACAGGACTGACTTTCTTTTCAACATAGCATTACTGTCAAAAATTGCCATTTATTCCCCTTGAATAAAATTTCCTAGTTTTCTTGAATACTTGTTTTGATGTATTTCCCAGTTTCTATGAAAAATACGTTGATGTGATTGTTTTGCTCCACAGAAGAAGTTTTTTATTATATTAACTATAGCAATGAGTTTGTATAAATTAGTACATTGATATTTAAAGTAGTAAAATACCTTTTTCGCAAATTTTATCCATCTCTATAAAATTAGATGACATCTGATTGCAGTGTTGTCAAACTTCTTCCTGTGGAGAATGTATATGTTATTTTCTTGTTGTGGGCACATGCCAGTAGTTTAAGCTTGCCTTCTGGACGAAATCCCTTTTTTTTTTTGTATGTTGGGTTACGATTAAACTACTTAATGTTTGTGTTTTAGTTGATGGTTTGTTACGTAACCTGTAGTTTTGTAGATGTGACAACTGTGCTATCAATGTACTCCTCCCGAGTTTTCTTCCAGGGTGTGAACGTGAAGCTCGGCCTGTTTCGCAGCAAACTCCAGGAAGGCAAGTTGTAGAAGAAGTTCTCGTAAAATCCAGCCCCATTACCTCGTGAACTGTCGTCGCCATTGCAGTAATTTCTTCATAAGAATATTCTGAAATCCCCCTTTTTTTGGCCATTTATGTTTGTTTTCCTCTATCGAAGTAACGTAACGTTTTGTCAATTTTGCAGTAATATGTTAATGTTTTCTTGCTTCTTAATGTAACTTGGATGATTGTTGTGTCCTTTAAATATTAATTATATGCGTTAAACTTTTTAAATGCGTATTTGTGAACCCGTGTGGCATCACCCAAAAAGAATTGTGCAGGAAATATAGTTGATTGTTTCTCAACTGCACATTGTTGGAAAGAATGTAATGTTTCCTGACTTCATGGTACATTTAAGTAAGTTAGTGAACTCCTCAGCACTGTAACTTGGTCTCATTCAAAGCTAGGGCAGGAGGGCTTAAGGTTGAATGAAATCGTACCGAATGTGGGCCTAAAACTTTAAAGTTTCACCACATTCTTTGCTAGTTATAGTAGTACTTTGCTTTGGTCCTTCGAACGAACCGGATGCCATAACGATTCACAAAGGATTTTTTTGGATGTTAAAGATAATTTACGATAAAGTTCACGTTGGTGATGGATGGCTATAAAGTCATTTTAGTGTAGCTGGCACGTGTCCAAAGTTATTTGGTGAGCAGGGTAAGGTATTGAATTACTTGGAGTGTTTTGCCAAGTAATCTATTGTTTTATGGAACATTATTGTTCGTATTTAGTGATCACTCTGTGAAGAAATTCTTGTTGAATTTCGTAGCCATTTTTGAACTTAGGTTTTCGTGACCAGATTTATTTTGTGAAGTGATGATTACTTGGAGTATTTTGCCAAGTAATCTATTGTTTATGGAACATTATTGTTCGTATTTAGTGATTACTCTGTGAAGAAATTCTTGTTGAATTTCGTAGTCATTTTGAACTTTGGTTTTCGTGACCAGATTTATTTTGTGAAGTGATGAAGAGCACGTGGTCAAATTATCTATCATTCAGTGAATGTTATTCGACCTATGAATAAGATTAGTTATATTTTCAATCAGGTTTAGATAATTTGCCATACATTTTGATATTTGAGCAAGTTTGTTATTGATCCATTAACAAGATAATGGATTCCAAGATTAGGGTAGTTATTGAAAGGGAAATTATTTCCTTACAAGATTTGCTTGATGAGACAGATAACTGCATTGGTGATACTGATACACCAAAATCGACCCTTGTAATGTATGAACGTTGTCTTATTGAGGGTCTACGACGTTTTGAAGATAGTTGGTCACAGAATGTGACGATTATTTCACAGGATAGTGAATATGATAGTTTATGTAGAAGTTATAGAGCAATAACTAGATGTGTAAGGAAAGCTATTGCTACTGCACAGAAAACTATGAGCGAGATTGACACGGGAGATATAAATCAACAGCCCCTTTGCCTCCTCCTTCGGCTCCCATTAATCCTCTCCTCCCCTAAACTCCCAGCAATTAAGATACCTGAATTTAGCGGTGGGGAAGAACAATGGCTTGCATTTTGGGATATATTTAACAGTTTAGTTCACGATCGTAGGGATATTTCCAATGTGATTAAGTTTTCTACCCTCAGAGCTAGTTTAATGGATAACGCCTTTAAAGCCATAGAAGGTTTGCCTGTCACTAATGCCAATTATTCAGTAGCTATTCAGACCCTTAAGGAGAAGTATGATAATAAGGACAAATTGAAACGTAGACTTATGTCCAAATTAACGCATTTAGTCCCTCCCAGTCATACAATAGAGGATTTGAACACTTTCAAATTGGAATATGAGAAGATTATTTTACAAATGAACACATTGAATTTAGATGTAGAGGCCATGAACCCCATTTTTCTCTAGTATAATATGCGAGAAATTATCACCTGAAACACGTAAGGCTATAGCTAATAAACATAATAGCATGTCTCTTGATTTAAAGCAAATTTCCTCAGGTTTGAAATATGTTTGTGAATTAATGGAATTTTGTTACGAAGGTGAGAATTCTAATAAGAGAAAACGTGATCAGGATAACTATTCTAAAGTGATTCCCTCAAATGTGCAAAACGTGCAGAGAGCACAACCAAGTAACAGTAGACCTAGTAATAGTAGTCCTTACCATAATTGTGTGTTTTGCTCATCGAACCATGCCTCTCGCGATTGTAAGACTTTCAAAACCATTGATAGTAGAAGGGACAGAGTTAAATATTTAAGATTGTGCTGTGCTTGCCTCAAAGGAGGTCATTTATTCTCTGAATGTAGAAACAAACCGAAATGTAATATATGTGATGGGCCTCATTACCCGATGATTTGTAAGAAAACAGAAAACCCTGTTAATCCTGCTCCACCAAAGTTGAGTGTAAATAGTACTAATGTTAGTAAGTCAAATGTTAATTCTGGGAAATCTCATAATGATTCTAAAGGTGCTGTAAGTAAAGGTGATTCCCAGTAGTTATGACTGCTTCTTTGGGTATTGATCATTCTCAGACTAATAAGATTTCTGTTTCGACTGCTCTTCCTACTGCTAATGTAATTGTGTCAGGAATGGACATCGTTCCTTTGGGAGAGCACTCTTTGATTCTGGTGCACAAAGAACGTTTATTGCAAAGGAATTAGCTCATAAGCTTAGTCTACCGTCCATAGCAACAGTAGCCTTAAAGGTAAAACCATTTGGCAGTGATGCCATGGAAGTTAGTTGTAATATAGTAAGAGTTGTGGTGAGACTAGGTAAGATTCGTACTGTCATTAATGCCATTGCATTCGATAGAGTTAATTCAGAATTTATTCTCCAGGTTTAAGTAAGTCAGCTGCGTTCTTGACGAGTAAAGGCATAAAATTAGCAGATAATGATTTAAATTCAGATGAAGTGAATGGTATAGAATTAGTCATTGGAGCTGATTACTATGGAAAATTCATTCTCAACAGTCAAATTTGCTCTGGAATACAGATATTGAATAGTTCTGGTGGTGCACTAATTTTTGGACCTCTTCCTAGTTGGTCTTATGACAATGTAGAATCTAATGAGATTACTACATCAAATGTATGTTGTTCAAGAATAGAAGTAGAGGAAATCCCTATAAATTCTTGTTGTCAAGTTAGAAAATTATGGGATTTAGAAAGTGTTGGTATTCGTCAATCTGAAATTAGTCCTGAAGAAAGAGAATCAGTTAAGTGTTTTAAGGATAAAGTAAAAGGGTTGACAATAAGTATGAAGTGTCTTTACCATTTAAAGATGAAAATAGACCGCCTGTCAACTATAGAATAGCCATTGGTCAATTAAATTCCTCGCTACATAGATTCGAATCTGACCCCTCCTTGTATGCTCATTATGATAAGATTATCAAAGATTACGTTCAGTCTGGGTTTATAGAATTAATTCCCTCAGGCTCCCTATTATAGGGCATTATTTACCCCACCATGCTGTATTGAAGGATTCAGAAACAACTCCCATTCGAATAGTTTTTAATGCTTCTTCCAAGGCTAAAGGAGAACTTTCCTTAAATGATTGTTTATTAACTGGTCCCTCATTAACTACTAAACTTTTGATGCCCTGTTGAGTTTCCATTACAAACCCAGTAGCTGTGATTTCAGATATCAGTAAAGCCTTTTAAGGATATGCATTTCACCTGACTGTCGTGATTATTGCAGATTTCTATGGATAACTGATCCCTCAGATTTGAAGTCTACTGTAACTTACCGGTTTTGTGTAGTTTGTTTTGGAGCTACATGCTCCCCTTTCTCTTGCAGCAAACCCTTTTGCATCATTTATCTTTACATGATAATCCCCTTGCATCATCTCTGATGAAGAATTTCTATGTAGATAATTTTAGTAAAACTTACAAGGATGTGTCAGTCTTGATGGATGAGTATCCAGTAATAAATGAGATTCTTGAAGATGCTAATATGCCTCTACAAGAATGGGTCAGTAATGATTCAGAGTTTAACAGAATCATAGATGTTATCAAAGAAAGAGTGAACGTTTTGGGTTTAGAGTGGTATCTAACACAAGATGAGATGTCACTGAAGGAAGTAAATTGTGAATATAGAGGACCTTTAACCAAGCGAAAGGTTTTATCAGTAATAGCTCGAATGTTTGATCCTCTAGGATTATTGTCACCAATACAGGTGAGAGGTAAATATTTTCTTAAATGTTTGTGGAGTAACTACGGGTGGGATGACCCTTTGCCAGAATCATTATGTTCAAGGTTTGATGAAATTTGCAAGTGTATTAGAAATGTAGAAAGTTTAAAGTTTCCTAGGTTTGTTGTACATCCTGAAGGTTCCCACTTACATGTATTTTTGTGATGCCTCTAACAAGGCATATGGAGCTGCTGCCTATGTGATTGATTTCAAGAGAAGTGTAAGCAATTTACTGGTCAGTAGGTGTAAAGTTGCACCAAACCCTAAACAGACTATTCCGCGTTTGGAATTGACAGCCTTGTCCTTGGGTGCGAAACTTGCTGGAAGATTAATGCAGAATGATGATTTGAGATTGAGTTCTTGCACTCTCTGGAGTGACTCCATGGTTTCTATTTGTTGGGTGAAGAACAATAATAGTAAAATTCCCTATGTACGAAACAGAGTCACTGAAATTAATGAATTCAAGTTTCCTCTACGATATACCCCTCTAAGGATAATCCAGCTGATATTCTATCCAGAGGTAGTACTAGTAAAGATTTAGCGCAAAATTCCTTATGGTGGAATGGCCCTAAATGGCTTTTAACTGGTGATTATCCCCAATCTTTAGCTACAGAAACTGTGCATGTTAATGAAATTCTTTCAGAACCTAAGTTTGTTAACCCTCCAACCCCATTAATTGACATCCCACGTTACAGTAATTTAAGTAAGCTTAAACGTATCATGAGGTCAATATTGCTTTTTCTTAATAAATGCAGTAAAGGTTCTAAGTTTGTTGTTAACGAAATGAAAGCACTTGTCCTCCTTGAACAGAAGCAACATTTTTCTACTACCAGAATGTACCTCTGTGATAAGAATTCACATGGAGTGTCCATGGATATTAAGAATTTCTGTAATCAGTTGAACTTATTTGTTGATGAGGAAAATCTAATTAGGTCTCAGGGTCGCATGAAAAACGCTTCCATGTCTTATGATACTCAGTGCCCAATGTTATTGCCTTCCAGAAGTTATTTAACAGTGTTGATAGTTGAACATTTGCATAGACATCATCACCATTGTGGTGTCAATTCTGTACTGGTATTGTTGAGAGAAACTTTTGGGTACCGAAAGCACGACAAGTTATCAAATCAATTCTATCAAAGTGTGCTTTGTGTCAGAAGTTAACCAAGAAACGGTTGTGTTTGCCTCCTCCTCCACCATTACCCACAGAAAGAGTGAGATATGATAGATCTTTCCAATCAGTAGGAGTTGATTATACTGGTGCTATTAATGTTTTTGATCATAAGACTGGCTTGGAGGAGAAGGTCTTTATATGTCTATTTACCTGTACTACGAGCAGGGCAGTTCATTTTGAATTGACTCATTCCATGACTGCTTCCGATTTCCTACTGGTTTTTCGACGCTTTGTAGCATATCATTCTCTGCCGAGTCTGATTATATCTGACAATGGTAGGAATTTTGTTGATTTAATAATTTCCTGAAGGAAATTATGGATGAACCAGAGGTAAAGTCATACCTTGAAGGAAACTGTGTTAATTGGAAGTTCATTACACCGCGAGCCCCTGGTCTGGAGGCTTTATGAACGCCTTATTGGTGTTCTAAAGGGATGTTTGTCCAAAGCCTTATATCACAAACGTGTATCCTTTGAAGAGTTGAGAACTCTACTTGTTGAGTTTCAAGCTGTGATAAATTCTCGACCACTGACTTATCTCTCCTCTGATCGAGATTGTGAGGCTTTGACTCCCTCCATGTTACTTTATGGGGAAATGTTTGTATTTCCCCCTCCTCTTAACAATTCAGCAACTGATGACCCAGATTTCATGAGTTCAAGTGATCTTAGAGAACAATATTTTAGATTATCATCAGTGCTAAGAAAATTTGAGAACTCTTGGAAAAGAGACTATTTAGTGTCCTTGAGAGAGAGACATTTTAATTCTAGTGATAATCTCTCTGCAAATGTGAAAGTTGGGGACATAGTGATGGTAGACTTAGAAGATCATCTGGGGAAAGGCTATAGATCCCTCCTCTCATTGGGTAAGGTTACCCAGCTGTTTCCATCGTCTGATGGTGTGATTAGGTCTGTAGAAGTGAGAGTGAATAATAAGCTATACATGAGATCAATCACAAAGCTCGCACTTCTGGAATTACCTGAGAGGGAATTTGATAGTGTCGTAACTCAGGAGCCAGATAGTGTGCCTCTGAGTGGTACTAGACCTCGGCGTGCAGCAGCAATCCGCTGTGATCAAGAGAGAAAGGATTTAATTTCTATGGATGTACTCTAAAATGTATATTTGATTTAAATTTTGATGTGTTAAGATGGTCACAGCTGCATAGCGTTATTCAATTGAATTCGCTCCTGGGTGCAGTTGTGATTACTTCTAATTATGATTCTTCTTGGGGGAGAATATCAAAAATTGCCATTTATTCCCCTTGAATAAAATTTCCTAGTTTTCTTGAATACTTGTTTTGATGTATTTCCCAGTTTCTATGAAAAATACGTTGATGTGATTGTTTTGCTCCACAGAAGAAGTTTTTTATTATATTAACTATAGCAATGAGTTTGTATAAATTAGTACATTGATATTTAAAGTAGTAAAACACCTTTTTCGTAAATTTTATCCATCTCTATAAAATTAGATGACATCTGATTGCAGTGTTGTCAAACTTCTTCCTGTGGAGAATGTATATGTTATTTTCTTGTTGTAAGGGCACATGCCAGTAGTTTAAGCTTGCCTTCTGGACGAAACCCCTTTTTTTTGTATGTTGGGTTACGATTAAACTACTTAATGTTTGTGTTTTAGTTACTCCTCCCGAGTTTTCTTCCAGGGTGTGAACATGAAGCTCGGCCTGTTTCGCAGCAAACTCCAGGAAGGCAAGTTGTAGAAGAAGTTCTCGTAAAATCCAGCCCCATCACCTCGTGAACTGTCGTCGCCATTGCAGTAATTTCTTCATAAGAATATTCTGAAATCCCCCTTTTTTTTGGCCATTTATGTTTTCCTCTATCGAAGTAACGTAACGTTTTGTCAATTTTTGCAGTAATATGTTAATGTTTTCTTGCTTCTTAATGTAACTTGGATGATTGTTGTGTCCTTTAAATATTAATTATATGTGTTAAACTTTTTAAATGCGTATTTGTGAACTCGTGTGGCATCACCCAAAAAGAATTGGTGCAGGAAATATAGTTGATTGTTTCTCAACTGCACATTGTTGGAAAGAATGTAATGTTTCCTGACTTCATGGTACATTTAAGTAAGTTAGTAAACTCCTCAGCACTGTAACTTGGTCTCATTCAAAGCTAGGACAGGAGGGCTTAAGGTTGAATGAAATCGTACCGAATGTGGTCCTAAAACTTTAAAGTTTCACCACAATTACTTTTGGGATTTGACGTTTGACTTAATGTCTGAATAATGTGTCTATAGTAATCAAACAGATCTACAATACTGGGTAGTTGTTGTTTACTTTATGAATTAACTCTCCTAATTGAAGGGGGATAATTTAGCAAAAATTAAGTGACTTAGTAATTTACTACCTGAAGAATCATCATTTAATAGGTCTACATTATAGTGTTTCATCTCATTCACAATGGCTCTACACTCATTAATGTAAATACAAACACCCTCGAATGAAACATCAAGTTTTTGTGAGAGTTCAATTAGTTGCTTGAAATTTTCATCTATAATATAAGGAATGTCTAAAACTCCTCTTTCAGCAAAGTGAGGGCTACTGTATAATTATCATCACAGATGGACAGGTGAGAAATGACTTGAATGCATAGCCAGATAGAAAAACTACTTGAAATATACAAGTTTCAGATCGTGTTTGTAAGCTGTTGAATTGTTGGTTCAGCCCAGCTGATCTATCTAGAACTAGATCATGATGAGCCACCCGTTGGGTTATTTCACTTCATTTACAAGGATCATTTTCATCAAAGTAATGACTTACAAATAGATCCAAAATTTGTTCATCTACTACCTTAACCTTCTGAAGATATTCTTAAACTGATTGACTGCAGCACAAAAAGTTGATTTTCAGTTCATCTTCTAAAAGAGCATCAAGTTTCCCCAAGGCAACAGTTATGCAGGACTTATAACCTGCCCACTATTTGATAAAGGGAGTAAGAAGATCGAACAGTGTTGTCATTTTTGACAAAAAAAAACTTACCCTCAAAAGGCATTAATAAAAGTTATATGACACATGAACTCCGACTCATGCAAAAATCAATATTTATCACAAAATTAATACTTATGAAGGGCAAAACAAATGTTACCTATACTAGACATGAAAATGATTAAAAATTCTTCCAGGAGATATAATTACTATTTATTTGAACGGGGGTTAAGAGACATCTAATTTTGCTACAGGAAAAGGTAACAGTTCAATTGACGAATTAGGGATTCTCAGGAACATATACTTATGCTATACTCTGAAAATACGTAAGGTTAACTAGGTTCCTCCAACAATTTCTGTAAACCACCGGGTGTTTTTGCTTTGTTGTTATTTCCAGAAGCTTCCAGCACGTTGTTCCAAGAATTTGTCTCGAATCCAGTAATTTATCCAGCTGGTATCTGGTTACTGGACAAGGTAACTTGTACTTGAAGAGAGTTGTGATGAGATTTCCTAGAGTCTTTCTTAGGAATCAAGGAGAAATCAGGTTGAGCGTAAGGTTGCGACTCCACCAAATCCGTCATGTGCGTCCCACACTGCCAAAGCATCCGTCTATAAGCATGTCCGTCTTCTTTATACGTGGCCCCACCAGACAAAAATGACGTACAATTGAGCAGCACTTGCCGTCATGGAGTGTGAGCTTTTTTGCTCTATGACTCACTGTCAACCAAATTAGAAATGTTGGAGGATAAGAAACTTTGGATTCATAACATAAATTTAGACAGAGAAAAGAATGGAAAATATCATACACTCTTTCACTAGTTACGGCAGCACCAGACAAGTTTTTTGAATATTGTTGTAGAATGTTGCAGAAAACTTTTGAATTAATTCACAAGGGCATTCAATCTCGGATATCAAAATTTGACAATAATTACAGACGAGCAATATCAACAGAAGAGAGACTTGTAGTAACTCTGAGGTAAGGATTATTGATTTCAAAATCTGTTAAGTTGCACGGATTTATTTTGTTTCTATAATAACTATATATATATATATATATATATATATATATATATATATATATATATATATATATATATATATATATATATATATATATATATATATATATATATATATATATATATATATATATATATATATATATATATATATATATATATATATATATATATATATATATATATATATATATATATATATATATTGTAAAGAGTAGCGCCAAAATCCGCTAGGAAACTCTTCTCCTTCCTGCTTTGGGTTGGTTTGAACCTTTGAAGGTCGGGGGTAATAGGGGCTCAGAGAAAATATAATAGTTTGGGGACAGTAAACTGGCTTTGCACTGTTTTCTTTGGTACAGGAAAGAAAATCGTTTTCTATGATATCCGGGTGCGACCTGGGTCAGGACATCGCCCCCTACCCCTGTCCAGAAGCAATAAAAGGTCAGGCAGGACAGCTCTCCCTCACACGCGCCGCTAGTTTAAGCCAAGCAGTCACGCTCTGCGGGCCGTTGCTCGTGCCCTCCTCTTCCTTCCGCCGCCACGTGGATCCCATCGCCGCCCTGTGTGCCCGATGTTACATTCCACGTGGCCTTAGAAGACTGCAAGGGGATTGCAAGTCTTCCAAACACGAGCTGACATTAAACGGCGGCCTTTTCATCATCCCAAGGGCGCCCTTTTCCAAATCTAAATCTACGACATGAAGAAATACCTTGAGAGGGAGGCTACCATTTGTCCACGCCCCACACGTGTTTCCGGCAGAAGACGTCGTCATCCCTGCGCCCTACAAATGTGGTAATGTACCCAAAACGAGTTGCTAGTCACGATTACTTAGCCCTTTTGCATTTATTAATCTCTGGGCCTATAACTTTGTGTTCCTGATATTCCTTGGTTCAAGCCAGGCCCACGTGTTCACAGCTTCTTTCCTCTGAGTCACAAGTAACACTCGGGAGTCCTTGGCGCCTTCAGTGCACCCGAGTAATTCAATCCCAAATTCCAGCATTAGATGTGTAACGTGGGTCCAAATATCGTTTCAGAAAGACGCCTGTAGCAGAATTATCCTTGGTCCGTGTTCCTGGCATTCCCAAGCTCCCCCCGTTTTCGGGAGGACTTCTCGGCAGTAATTTACCGTATTTTCAGTTAATTTTCCTTTTGACCTTGTGTGCTATCAAATATAACTATTTTTATATCCACACACACTTCCCTAGTGAAGAGCCCTCCGCTCCGTGAACTTCTTTTTTTGTTTGTGTTTTATATGTCCTGGGTATCTTACAAGGCCATTTTCGAGTAAAGTAATAATTGTGAGTCATAAGATCCACCTGCACCAGGAAACATATAAAAATGGCGACCTGACCAGTGATTCTCATAATGATTGCATCCCCTCTTCCCCCTTTGTTGTTTGTGTTGCAATTTGTGAAATCAGCAATTAGCTCAGCTAAGCTGGATACGAGACAGATTACGAACCTTTGAAAAGCCAGCGCAACAGGCCAAGGAAATTCTGCGTAAGTAAAACTGTGTTTTTATTTAGCGTAGGACGCTGTAGAAAACGTGACTAGTCCTAGAATTTTTTTTTTATAGTAGGGCGCATGTCCGAGGAAAACGAGAGAGAGAATCGCCAAAACTTAGCTTTGGAAGCCTTTGCACGCGGCTTGCATGCCATTCAATTAGGTTATACAGGTGATAAATCATTAAAGGAATAGTGCGCATATTCCTCCTGTAGAAAACGAGTGATTTGAAACCGAATCATTAGATATAGGCGCGAGACCTCGACGTCAACCACGTGTTCGAAAGTCAGATTAGCATTGCTGACGCATTTTTACCCCTCTCTCTCTCGTTTTAGAAATAGGAGCTTTAAAAGCGTATATTATGGCGCAGACGGCCTTGACCGTCCATTCCGTGGTCCAGTTAGGAAAAACATTTGTTTGTTTGATTTGCTTGCTATACCAAATTGTTTTGCATTATTGGGGTCTGGCATTATATGTTCTGTATTGTTCTGTTTTTTTGTGTGTTTGTTTTGTGCTGTTACTACGGCTGCGTGTGTTGCCTATCTGTTGTGAATGTGGGATGGCCACCCACCTAATTGCCCTTGAGAATTACACTTCTCCCATAAGTCAGTAAAACTAGCGCCCTCGCTGATCAGACGTCGTCTGTGCGGAAATTCCCGGGCGCCCATATATTCTATTCTTGTCCCCAATAAATCCGTGTCGTCGGTCCGTTGGTGAGACCAATTCATTTTCCATTCAGTCCCCAAGTGAGCCCGTTTCGTCGGTAATTCGGGAGACCTAAATATATATCCCAATCTAGTCCCCAAGTAAGCCCGTTTTGTCGGTAATCAGGGAGACCTATACATCCCTGTCTTGTCCCCAAGTCAGCCCGTTTGTCGTTACCTTGGGAGACCAATCCTTGCTAATTCATCGTCCCCAATCAGCCCGCTTCGTCGGTAAATCGGGAGACCAATCATCGCTAATTCATCGTCCCCAATCAGCCCGTTTCGTCGGTAAATAGGGAGACCAATCATCGCTAATTCATCGTCCCCAATCAGCCCGCTTCGTCGGTAAACCGGGAGACCAATCCTTGCTAATTCATCGTCCCCAATCAGCCCGCTTCGTCGGTAAACCGGGAGACCAATCATTGCTAATTCATCGTCCCCAATCAGCCCGCTTCGTCGGTAAATAGGGAGACCAATCATTGCTAATTCATCGTCCCCAATCAGCCCGCTTCGTCGGTACATAGGGAGACCAATCATTGCTAAATTCATCATCCCCAATCAGCCCGCTTCGTCGGTAAATTGGGAGACCAATCATTGCTAATTTATCGTCCCCAATCAGCCCGTTTTGTCGGTAAATCGGGAGACCAATCATCGCTAATTCATCGTCCCCAATCAGCCCGTTTCGTCGGTAAACCGGGAGACCAGTCATTGCTAATTCATCGTCCCCAATCAGCCCGCTCCGTCGGTAAATAGTGGGAGACCAATCATCACTAACTTATCGTCCCCAATCAGCCCATTTTGTCGGTAAATCGGGAGACCAATCATCGCTAATTCATCGTCCCCAATCAGCCCGCTTCATCGGTAAATAGGGAGACCAATCATTGCTAATTTCATCGTCCCCAATCAGCCCGCTTAACCGTCGGTAAATCGAGACCAATCATACGTCCTTTGAAAAGTGTCCAAGATTCCAAACAGCTCTGGGAAATTAATTCTGTGTGTTACTAGCGTCCTCTCCCGCCTGCAAAATGTCGACACGGTCTCAGCAGAGCGAGGATTTCAAGTTCTTCATGTCCTCAGGGAAGGAACTCGGCCTTTCCGGGAGAGAACTAAGAGACTGGGTACAGGAGAGGATGGACGCCATACAGGCAGAAAGACAGGCTCAGGAGAGACGAGACGAAGCCGCACGGCAGGAACGAGAAGCAGAGAGACAGGAACGGGAGGCAGAGAGGCTGGCTCAGGAGAGACGGGAAGACGCAGAGAGACAAGAACGGGAGGCAGAAAGACTAGCCCAGGAGAAACGAGAAGAAGCCGAGAGGGAAGAAAGGGACAAGCAGCGTGCCCATGAACTCGCAATGCTGCAACAGAGTGGCCCTTCGCCTCCACCTGCCCCCCAGGGAATGAGTGCCTTCAGCCAGGCTATCGCTTGTATGCCAAAGTGGACGGAGGCCGAGCCCGAGGTGTGGCTTGACAGCGCCGAGTCAGTGTTAAAGGCCTGCCCCTGAGTGCCGCCGAACTCTCCCTGGTGTTGGGCAAGTTCCTTGGAGGAAGGCCCTGATTGCATACAGGGCCCTCCCCGCCGGAGGAGCAGGAAAATTGGGAGGTCGTACGCCAGACTATTGCCAAGGCGACGAGATAACCCCTGAACGCTGGAGGGCGCTTTTGGGCTAGTGAAGGAGGCCAATCAAACCTGGGCAGACTGGGCCTACAAGTCCGAGCGTGCCTCGTGCCAAAATGGTTCGAGGCCGTGGGGGTTACGACCCTCAACGATGCCATCGAACAAATACAAACAGAGAACTTCCTACTCTACACCCCGCCGGCCCTCGCCACGCACATCGCCGAGAAGGAGCCCCCACCTTAGCTGATTGCTGCCGAATAGCGGATCTATGGGACACCCATCACCCCAGGAGAGCTCGCTGCAGCGCAAAATTACGCCACCCGCCTACCTATCGGGTGCCCCTCCGCCAAGAATGGGCAATCACAGAAGCCCGTTGTGTGCGGGTTCTGTAAAGATCGGGCATGCCAGGAGCAATGCCGCAGTAAACCACCCGCTCTCTCTCCCGGACAGCCCCTAATAAGTCGCCTGCGCCTCTGCCGGGGCAGTGCGAAGAGATTTCAGCCAAACCTTTTTGCACGGCGTGCAAGGTTTATGGCCACTCTTCCTCATGGGCAAAATGCCCTAGAAATAATAAGGCAGGAACTCCCGCCGTCGCCCTGGCAGTAACGAATCCCGAGTCCCAGGCCCTCCTGCCGAGGGTCCCATCTATGTGGCACCTCCTCGAGGTAAATACTCAGCACGCCAAGTCAAGGCATTTGACGACTCTGGCGCGCAAATTTCCCTCATAAGGAGGGACAAAGTTCCCTATGGAGCTATAATAGACCGACGCAAGCTCGTCACCATTGAGGGCATTAACAATTTTAAAATGATCCTCCCTACGGTCCAACTGAGGGTCACCTGACCCCACAGAGCCAAGACCTTCGTCTCGCCGCCAGCTAAACACATTCCAGGAGACTATGACGTCCTCCTGGGCCAAGACTTTACGTCCCATTTCAAGCCACCACCATTCCGGGTCTCCATTCCCCAATAAATCATCCAAACCAAGTCCAGTGCCCGGCACGCATCAGTGCCAGTGCCGAGGCCTCGCCAGATCTCCCTTCAGGAGAATCTCGGCCTTCAACTCCTCTGCCAGTGCCCCTTAGGCGCACTGAGCAGTGCCAGTCTCCGTCCGTCCAGACAGACGAGACCACCACCACATCACCACCAGCGCCAGTGCCAATGTCAGTGCCTGAGCTGGTCACCCCTGCAAGCAAGTCGACCCCCCCCCCTCCGGCCGTCCCCTCTCTCTCGCCGCCCTCGCCAGATTCCTCCGCGAGTCATGATTCTGCCCCCGCCTTCCTGGGCCGATGAACTCTGCGATCTGCGCCGGTTAATGTCCGAGATGGCGAACAAAATTCCTGGGTCAGTTGTCGCAGCAGCTGACCCAGATGGCACCCCTTGCCGCCCTTTGGCCTCGGGCCTCCGATTCCCCAGCCAAGGACAACGGTCCAAGGAGGAGAGGTTCGCGGCGGAGTTACCACGGGTGTGGGCGATCGCAGGTAGTCCACAAGGAGCTGAGCTCTTCTGGCCCCTGTGCAAACTTGGCATAGGGCCCCCTTCATCTTTGAACGTCTTGGCACCTTTCATCCAGGAGAGGATGTCAAGGCCTTCCGCTATCTTCTTCCTTTCCTTTGGAATTTCTATCCCTCATCCTTCTCTATTGATCTTTCCTTCACACTTTCCCTTACTTACCACCGCAAGCGGCAGTTAATATATGGGATATCATCCCCTTTTGAAATGTATAAATAATTTTATTTTGAAGCAGTAAGAGAGACAGAGTGGGAAGTGGCACGCCCGATCCTTTGGCACAAGGCAGGCGTGTCAACTCTTCCTGAACTGGTCGCCCTTTGGGTTTCTTTCCGCCCTTGGGCTGAGAGTTAGCTCTGACCGTCGTCTGTTGGCGACGGAAGTTAGATAAAGAAGTAAATCATAAATACCTCACTCTGTTATCCTTTATTTTCTACGTATATTATTTACTTTTGCATTTAATCTTTTCTTTTTTTACGAATCTTGAGTCACAAGACTCCTGCCCTTACGAATTTTAACGTTGCCTTTTAATCCCGCAAAGTGCCCGCCCTTTAGTATGAAGTAATATCCTTCGTTGTTGTTCTGTGTAGTTTCCTTTATTTTTATTTACATTTTTTTTTTTTTTTAATTATCCCTGTGGAGAATGTTATCCTTGTCCATTTTCCCTTCATTTGTTTATCCTCCCATTCATAAGTCGAGTAGTCTATTTTAGCTTACACCCGA
Source organism: Macrobrachium rosenbergii (assembly GCF_040412425.1). Taxonomy (NCBI): domain Eukaryota; kingdom Metazoa; phylum Arthropoda; class Malacostraca; order Decapoda; family Palaemonidae; genus Macrobrachium; species Macrobrachium rosenbergii. The sequence goes on along the minus strand of NC_089791.1, from coordinate 75,831,664 downwards.
GTTGTAAGCTGCAGACGAAAAATTTAGCGTCATTTAAGTTGGCGAATTAAAACCCGCGAATAATCTCTTTGCCTCACAGCTGTCAAGTTCTTGCCCCTTCAGATTAGCGTTCGTGGGAAATATTAGTTATGCTCGTCGAGCTTGTGAACAATTGGAGGTCGAATGAAAAGAAGAATTGAATTCTATTATTACAATTTTGGTAAAGGGGATATTATTTAATACCTACAGTGTATTGTCACGAATGCCGCCTCTTCAAGGCACAAGTAATAGCATGCCTGTAATTCCAGGATAGCATTAAGGAATCAGTGGGTTTACATTTGTTTCCTTTTAAATTCTGCCTTGTATGTTTTATTTTGTTGTTGTTATTTTGAAATTTTGAAGTGTTCTTTGTTTATTTTCTTTTGAGCGCCTTATTACCCCAGTAAAGTAAATCGAATAAAGAATGGGTAGAAACAGTACTTAGGAAGTATTTGAGCAATAATTAATTTGCAAGCAAGTTTACCCTTTTTATTGTATATTCTAAATTGCACTCTGCTCCTAAAGTAAACCTTCAGTTTGTTATTGATTAGTGTGGCATCAGAGTTTTACAAATAAAGTAAAGTAAAGGTTGTAGCAAAGTAAAAGATAGAATAAAGTCGAACGTTTTCTTCGCTCATTTTTGCTTTTGTCAATATTCGCACCCGTTTATAGGTGTGAATATTATCTTGCCAGGGGAGCTGTAAAGAGTAGCGCCAAAATCCGCTAGGAAACTCTTCTCCTTCCCTGCTCTGGGTTGGTTTGAACCTTTGAAGGTCGGGGTAATAGGGGCTCAGAGAAAATATAATAGTTTGGGGACAGTAAACTGGCTTTGCACTGTTTTCTTTGGTACAGGGAAAGAAAATCGTTTTCTATGATATCCGGGTGCGACCTGGGTCAGGACATCGCCCCCCCCCTACCCCTGTCCAGAAGCAATAAAAGGTCAGGGCCAGGACAGCTCTCCCTCACACGCGCTCGCTAGTTTAAGCCAAGCAGTCACGCCTCTGCGGGCCGTTGCTCGTGCCCTCCTCTTCCGCTCGCCGCCACGTGGATCCCATCGCCGCCCTGTGTGCCCCGTGTTCCATTCCACGTGGCCTTAGAAGACTGCAAGGGGGATTGCAAGTCTTCCAAACGCGAGCTGACATTAAACGGCGGCCTTTTCATCATCCCAAGGGCGCCCTTTTCCGCCCAAATCTACGACTTGAAGAAATACCTTGAGAGGGAGGCTACCATTTGTCCACGCTCCCACACGTGTTTCTCGGCAGAAGACGTCGTCATCCCTGCGCCCTACAAATGTGGTAATGTACCCAAAACGAGTTGCTAGTCACGATTACTTAGCCCTTTGCATTTATTAATCTCTGGGCCTATAACTTTGTGTTCCCTGATATTCCTTGGTTCAAGCCAGGCCCACGTGTTCACAGCTTCTTTCCTCTGAGTCACAAGTAACGCCTGGGGAGTCCTTGGCGCCTTCAGTGCACCCCTGAGTAATTCAATCCCAAATTCCAGCATTAGATGTGTAACGTGGGTCCAAATATCGTTTCAGAAAGACGCCTGTAGCAGAATTATCCTTGGTCCGTGTTCCTGGCATTCCTAAGCTCCTCCCCTTCGGGAGGACTTCTACGGCAGTAATTTACCGTATTTTCAGTTAATTTTCCTTTTTGACCTTGTGTGCTATCAAATATAACTATTTTTATATCCACGTGTTTCACGCACTTCCCTAGTGAAGAGCCCTCCGCTCCGTGTACTTCTTTTTTTTTGTTTGTGTTTTATATGTCCTGGGTATCTTACAAGGCCATTTTCGAGTAAAGTAATAATTGTGGAGTCATAAGATCCACCTGCACCAGGAAACATATAAAAATATATATATATATATATATATATATATATATATATATATATATATATATATATATATATATATATATATATATATATATATATATATATATATATATATATATATATATATATATATGTATATATATATACATACATACATACATATATATATATATATATATATATATATATATATATATATATATATATATATATATATATATATATATATATATATATATATATATATATATATATATATATATATATATATATATATATATATATATATATATATATATATATATATTATATATATATATATATATATATATATATATATGTATGTATGTATGTATATATATACATATATATATATATATATATATATATATATATATATATATATATATATATATATATATATATACATATATATATATATATATATATATATATATATATATATATATATATACTCCCATATTTAGAAAATTTGGCTCTCCAGTCCGTTAGCTAGGAAGTCAAATTTCATGGCAGCTGGAGGAGACCCCCACTAGGGGGGACAGAAAGTAGTCGTTCTACCCCACTTGTCTGAACAGCTACTTTTGAAAACCAGCTCCGCCCGCTCCAATTTATTGGACTGGCCTCTATCCCTGATATGTAGAAAATCCTGAACTCTCGAGCATGCCGCGCACTGATCTTTTGTGCTCTGTTAATCTTTGCAAGAGGACCTGCCCATCTCTCCCGCGTAAATCTCGTACAATTGCTGCACAGTATACTTAAATATGCTTAAATAAAAAGGGGAAGAAGCCGGGTTAACAAGATTCTGTCCAGCAATTGTAATGAGATTTCACGTGGAGCGTGAGCAGTCCTCTACTAAGGTAACAAGCCTGCGTCAGTGCAATATCTTCGGAGAAGTTCGAGAATTTCATGTCGGATGAAGACATTGCAAATTGGAGAAGCGGTAAACTGATTTTCAAAAGTAGCAATCGTACAAAGAAGATGCTGGAAATGTAATATCAAACCAACAATATGAGCTTGTCAGGTACTAAACTCAGATGGCATCGACAATTATCAGCAAACCCTGTAAACAGGTGCTCAGGAGCATGTTTCCTGAACAAGCTCATGAAGCAGGATTAATGAGGCAAAAACCGAAATGAAATTGTTTATTTTCCATCCTTGCTGAGGAAAGCAGTCACCTGTCCGGAGACTTGTGCCCACACTATATACTTTATTATATCCTCTGTAACATTCATCACTATATTTGCCGGTGGTACAGAACACAGAAAGGAGTAACGATATTGGTTGCAACGTTCAAATAATTGTTTTATGGCCTTACTTATATATATGTAATAACATATGTATATATATATATATATATGTATGTATATGTATATATATATATATATATATATGTATATGTGCTTATGTATATGTATATATATATATATATATATATATATATATATATATATATATATATATATATATATATATATATATATATATATATATACTTATATATATGTATATATATATATGTATATATATATATATATATATATATATATATATATATATATATATATATATATATATATATATATATATATATATATATATATATATATATATATATATATATATATATATATATATATGCCTTTCTGAGTCAGTCTGTGTCCTTGGTGAAATTCCCATTACAACACAAATTTCACAGAGTATAGCAGCACTAGATATACCAGAGAGCTTTCAGGAAAGCGGGGTTACTGCCTTGCCCCCAGTCAGTCTTCTAGGAAGAGCGTCGGTATAAGGAGGGGTGATGAATACCACTACCACGAGCTTCTCTCGAAAGATCTCTCCCTGTCAAAGCCCGAACAGCGGTGAGCGTTTACAGCTCCTGCAAACACGCCGGGACGGCGACACAAGCCACCTACCTCATTCCATTTTCTATACGTGAAATCTCTGTTTCTTTGTGTGCTCGTCTCCATTATTTTTGGATTTTTTTCTGCTTTCTGAGATGGCGTCGAGCAGCTTTACCATTTCCAAGTTAAGTACCATCTTCTTGTGGGGTTTTGTTCTGAATTTTGGCTGTTGGGTCTCGTATTTTCATAAATATTGAGATCTTATTATGTATATGGCGTCCCTACCAGCCATGTCGACTGGCGATATTCTGTTAGTTGGGTTTAAATATACATAGTCGTTATAGATAAATTGCCCCTTTGGTCCCCTTCCTGGTGGTTCCTTTGCGGTGGCTCCCCCTTATGAATTTTTTTCATTGGCCTCACAGACCTTGGTAAGTGATGCCGTCTAGGTTCCCCCTCAGGTTGGGTTCCTGTTATTTTGGTCTCACTAGGCTAATTATTTTGCTTGAAGATAGTGCTCTCTCTTGTAGTTTTATTTTTATTATTATTATTATTTTGTTTGTTTACCTCGGTGCTGGCGGCAGCCTCCAGATCTAACACCGCTTCCCGGGGTAGGCTCAGCTCTCTGTTGAGCACATTTTAGTTTTTTTATAGTGATGGTTATTTTGTGGGGTGGCTGTTTTGCATCCATCCTTGCCTGGTGAGGTTCAGGGTTGAGAGTTTTGTTGCGGTTTCCTCCGGGATCGTTTTTGATTAGGCAGTGAGCCCATAGTCCTCTTCACTCCATTTGGGAATCGAGTTCTTGGTTGGCGTGTTTCCTCTAGGCTAGTCGCCCCTTGCCCGCCATTCTCGTCCTGGTTGGTTCTCAACCTGTTACTCTCCCTATTCCCTTCCTCCTCCCTTCACCCTCCTTTTTCCTAGCCTATGTTAAGGTTGGATATGTGACGCCGCTAGGTAAGAAGTCGGAGCTTGGGTTGTGCTGTGTGTTCTGCCTTCAAAATTCATCGTCTGGGAGGTATGGTGCAGTTGAGCGGGTGAGCTTCTCCCCGTCTCCTGTTCCTTCCTGGTAGCCTACTCCTCCCCCTCCTTCCCCCCCCCCCCCCTCCTCCTCTCTCCAGCCTTGCTCTACTCGTGCGGGTGACGCTAGATGGCGTTTTCTCCGAGTTCAGGGACTTCTCCTATTGGTTGAGAGATTCGCTCCCTCCCATATCGTCCCTAGCATCGCTGTATTGGGGTTGGCCAGTTTGTTTACTTTCTCCCATTCGGGTGTGTCACGGTAACATATTGCTTCAGCCTATGTTGCAAAGCTTATCGAAGCATTTTACCTGTATCTTGTTTCTCCGGCGGGAAGTAAGAGGCGGAAGGTTGTTCATTTGGAAGGCGGATCCTTCCGTCCTCTTGAGTTCTATCATCACTTGTGTGTTTTGTTTTGTTTTAGATAAGTTTATCTACAGGAATATTTCCTTAATTCATTATATAAGTGAGTCGGTCCTATACCGGGGCTCCGCCGTTATTTACTGGCAGCCCTTGGTTGGTTCCTGGTCTCTCTTTCCTTCATCCCCAGTACTCGAGTCTAGCTTTGCTCTTACCTTCCACTCTATGTAATTTAGAGCTTATTATTTGGTTGCTGGTTAGAGTTCTTCTCCGCCGGAGTATTCCGGTTGCAGTGGAGTTTCCCGGCCTCGTCAGCTTTAGCTTGCTTAGAGTGGGAGTTCATGTACTGTTTGCCCACAGACTGTTCGCTGTGAGGCAGGTGCACCGCCTCCTCCAGCAGCTATGCAGTCCACGTAGTTTGCGGTTACGCTGGTTGTGCGTTCCGACTGGATGACCTAATGATTATCTCTGGCACCCTGATAGTTGTAGTTTGCTTACGTTCTCTGCACAACTGTCAGGATAGTCAGTAAGCCAGATCTTTACATTACTACCATATCTGTCCTCATATTATATATGTTATATTGTTGTAAGTCAGGAATGATTTCGTTTCTTAGCTAATTGTTGGCTTTCTCACAGTGGATGAGCTTCTGAGTCTGCTTGGAGATCCCCTCGGCCTGGGTGGCTGGGTTTAGTGAGGAACGTTCTAAATCGGGAGCCCTACGTCCTCGACCTTGAGGTTGAGGAACATAGAAGCTTGCGGTGTGACACTTGGTGCCTGAGGCCTTGCCACTATCTGTCCAGCAGATCCGGGGATGAGACCCAGCCACCAGTGGATATCTCACTCGCTGAGGTCTCTCGGAGGACGTAACCGCCATGGATCTCAATCTGGAACCCATGGTGTAGAAAACTGGGACCAGGTGGTAAGTGGTGAGGTAAGTGGGGTTGTTAGGGCCCCTTTATTTGACTCCCTGCTTCATCAATTTCTTCATTTGCGGTTTTGTGAATAACTTTCCTCTTGGGTGATGGAGAGCAGATCTGCTGTCTTGCAAGTTGAAGTTGAGACTTCGCCGGAGCGAAGGCTACAAGTCCTCGACCTCCAGAAGGCATCTCGCCTTCCACGTCGGCTAAGGCTTCAGGGCCTGTGGCCTCGAGGAGCAAGTCACAGTTCCTCCAGCAGGGCGCAGTAGAGGGCAAATCAAGCCTCTCGCCAACCACTGCTTTCGGCATGAGGCCTTTGCTAATCAGCTGTACAAGCGTTTCTGAGGAGGACTTGGATTCGAGATTTGGCAAAATCTCCGAAAAGTTGGCCAGTCATGATAACATACTGGCGGGAATAGCTCACCACCCCCAGCGAACCACAGTATATTTGTCTCATTTTTCACGGACCTCCACGCCCGTTGATGTCATTAATCCTTGGCGTTTTTGCACTCCGGGCCATCAACGCCCGATGGCAAGCTGACGCCGATGGTGGCAACGCAGCGAGGCGGTTGGAGGAATTGGAGTTCTTCCCGATCCTGCCCCCTTACCCGGAAGCCGTGAGAGGCCACCACGGAGGAGCTTGGATTCGGTCAGACAAAGGTTCCTAGGGAGACTGTCATCGTCCCTAAGGGACCAAGAAGCTCGATCGCTCTTCTGCGCACTCTGGCGGAGTGGCAGGCAGACAACAGTTGACTCCTTTCAGGAGCAACTTCACTATGTTTGCCACAGAATAACGCTTCCCCTTGCTTGGACAAAGTGCGCTCTGGCTACGGCCGGCGTGCTTTGATAATCCCTTACCGGCAGGGGAACAGACCCTACTTCCCTGGTATTCCCGGAAGTAATGAGTTCTGGCCTGGAAGCCGCGTCCACTTTCACGGTCGAGCTGGACCCCTTCCTGCGCTTCCACATAATTCAGTGAAACGCTCCTAAGCTGCGGAGCTCTTTTGAAAGCAGAGTTTGATGCTCGGGTTAAGTTAGCCCGATCCTTGAATATTATGCCTTTCTGAAGCTACTGCCGATCTCCTCTTTCGAGACGAGCCGTTCTTTCAGGTATTGGCGCTAAATCGCTGGCAGGCTTCCAGTCTGACTTATTTGAGATTTTAATATGGCCAAAACTGGAATGTAGGAGGATTCATCTTTGCCGATCGACTATCCGCCCACAGGCCTAACAAGCTTCGTGAAGCTCGATCTGGGGACCTAACCTCTTCCCTGAAAGGAGGTCCGCAATGTTATGGCCGAGAACCACCGCGGGCCAGCAGGTCTTCAGTTCTATTGGGGCATTTGACCTATAAGCGTAAGACCCCAGGAAGTCGGCGGCCCAATGAGAGGGAGAATCGCGCTTCAGGAGGCATAAGAGGCCCTACCATCAGGCGGTAGTCAAAGCCGTCCGGTCTAGAAGCAGTGAAGCAGCCTTCTATACCAGGCTCACCCCCAACAGTGTGCTGGTCAACCAGCTGCACCCTCCTATGTGGCCTCACCCGTACAACCCCACATCGAAGGCGTGGTTAGCACCGACGCTAATAGGGTTAAAGGGAGAAGAGGCAAGCCCCATAGAGGAAGCCCAACACCACCCCCAAGGGGAAGACCTGGGCGTGGTAGAGATAAACCGCTCCCTCCCACTGAAGAACACAGGTAGGCGGTCGCCTGTTTATTCGGGGACCAATGGACCTTCAGCCCTTGGGCACACAGCATTGTGTCCAAAGGACTGAGATGGAGCTGGATCAAAGACCTCACTCCTCTAACCAGGTTTACTAGCTACCCACGTCAATCCTAAAGTTACGTGACAGGAATTAGCACTCAACAAGCGGGCAATAAAGAAAGTAAGGCACCTAAGAGGTTTTCAAGGCAGGTTATTCACTGTTCCCAAAAAGACTCCGATCAGCAAGAGAGTGATCCTGGATCTGTGGCGTCTAAATCTCTACAAATCGAAAAATTACGCATCACTTCACGATGGCTCAAGTGCGGACTCTACTTCGCGTGGGCCGTCACCACCTCTATCGATCTTTCAGGCGCATTATCGCGTCCGGTTGTTGTGGAACTTCTCTCAGTTCCTCGGTTTCGAACTCGAGGGAATCAAGCCTACTCCTTCAGGGTCATACCCTTCCGGTCTGAACATTAGCGGGATATTCACAAAGCTGGCGGACGCGGTAGTAACAACTCGGTCTCAAGATCATCTAGCATATTTAGGCGATTGGATAATTTGGGCAGCAACAGTTCGGGTGTCAGAAAGCTACGTCCATAGTCATCGAATTTCCTGGAGTCGCTAGGTTTTCAACTGAACAGAAGTCCGTCTGACTCGAGTCCCGATTTCGTGGTTGGGTCTCCAATGGGATCTGTCGTCTCTGCAGCTGTCCCTTCCGCTTCAAGAAAGAGATAGCATCTCACCAGAGATTCCTCAAAATCCTCAGCATCCGTCGGTCCCAAGAAAGGGTCCTTGGATCTCTTCAGTTTGCCTCAGTGACAGACCACCTTTATTAAAAAATTAAAGACATAAACAGGTGTGGAGTGGAGCCAATGTCAAGCTCAGAGACTTGAGATCTCTCCATTTCTCAAATCTTAAAGACAAAAGTTAATCAACGGGCCTGGGTCAAAGGGCACTGTCAATACAGTTCGCTTCAATTCCCCCTCGGCACTAGTTGTTCACACAGGCGCTTCCCTAGCGGCTGAGAGATATTCACCAAAACAAAAAGTACAAGGCGTGGTCCACAATGTTTCAGCAGTTCCATATAAATACCCTGGAAGCTATGGCGGTCTTTCTAACTTTGAAGAAAATCCGCCCCCAGCAATTCATATCAGCAGGTTGGTATTGGACAACGCAGTGGTAGTTCATTGCATCAACAGAGCGGCTCAAATCAGGCCGGAGTAAACCAAGTAATGGTTGCTATCTTCTCCCCTGGCGAACAAGCACAGCTGGCACCTGTCAGCCACCCACCTGGCAGTGCGCGGAGCGTATTGGCGATTCCCTGTCCAGGACTACTCCGTTGGAGGCGAGGTGGTCCTGGGCGTCGGAATCTTTCAAATGGATTTGCCGCGGGTTCCGGGCCTCCAAGTGGATCTGTTACGCAGCGGAGAGACCTTTAGCTCCCTGACATATGGCTAACCTGGACCTGGTGGTAATGCCATAGGCGCAATGACAGTAGATTGGAACAATTGGGAGAAGATTTATCTTTTCCTCCAATAAGTACTGCTGAAAGTTTTACACAAACTCAGGACATTCAAGGTCAATTAGCCTAGTAGCCCCTATTGGCGAAGAAACAGTTGGTTCCCTCTTCTTCAGGAACTGGGATTACGGAGTGTGGATTCCCAAGCCCATTCTAGCCTTGAACAGTACAAACCAAGACTGTGTCCAGCTTCCTCGAAATTCAAATGCCTAGTTTTATGGACTTTATAAAGGTCACTTGGCCCAAAAGAGGCCCGAACATTGACCCGTCAACACTCTGTTTTTAGAATGGATAAGGAATTCTACTATTAGACAGTATGACTCAACAGTCAAAAAAATTAGCCTCCTTCCTAAAGCATCTGAAGCCAAAGTCATGACAGCTAATTTAGGAGTTTCCTTCTTTAGATCATTGTTTGAAAGGCCTTGCTCCGGCCACTATTACCACAATCAAATCAGCATTAGTATTTCTTTACGACTTTAAAATCGTTACAGATTCTTACTTTTCATCTATCCCCAGAGCATCTCACATTCGTCTGAGACCAGTATCACGCCCACAGTCTGTTACGTGGTTTCTCAATGGCTAGTCCTCAGAGTTAGCATCAGATTGGATAACTTTCATTGCTCTCCAGGATCTGTTAAGGGAAGACCTTATTTTTAATTAGCTTGGCTTCAGGTGCTAGAATCTGGAGGCTGTAAACCTCTTCAGAGTGATAATTATGTGAACTTCCTCCCGTCTGAGGTCCTCCCTTCCCCTGACCCTAGATTTTTAGCTAGAGCAGACCCACAAGACAGGTGGTCTCTTGGAAAGTGGTGCCCTTCCTCCAAGACCAGTCTTTATGTCCGGTTTATACATAAATCTTACCTTTTTAAGAACTCACAGTGTAAAGTCGGATTCTCTTTTTATCAGGGAGAAAATTGGTACTCTTTCACTAAATGCTATAAGACAACAAATTCTTTATTTCATGCACAATTAGCAAATTCAGTTCCCCAAGGTTCGCCAAATATTAGACAGTTGCTACTTCCATTAGTACTTTCATAATATGGACTTCTCAGAACTCTCTAAATACGGGTTGAAATCACCTCTAGTGTTTAACGCCACTATTTAAAAATCGGCTGAAGCCCTGAAATTTTCTACCATAGCTGTGGAAGTGTCATCTCCCCACCTTAATTAATCATATCCTTGTCTTTCCTTTTCCCCCCATACTTTGCCTCATTTACTTTCCTGCTTATTCTCTGGTTGATTATACCTCACTGCCTGGCTCCTCATAGTGATGTTTCTTGTACCTGTTATTGGAAAAAGTGTAATCTGATATGCCATAGTATTTTCTTATGGGGTACTGGACAGTTTTTATTTGGCTCCATTTTTACCCCAGATATATGTATATGTTAGCAATGCTCATTGATTTTCTCTTAAGTGTTTAAGAATAAGTTTATGTGTATAGTAATGAGTTATATTTACAGTTATTTTGGGCGCTTTTCATGTTTCGCTTTGCTCAAGTAATTTTAAGTTTTTTTGGGGCCTCTTCTCCGTTGTGTCGGGGACCTCCCCACGTCTCATAGTATTAAGCTTTTTGATGTGCCTTAGATTTAATATGCCTTAGTCTTGGTATTCTTGCTCCACGAAAGAGATTGTAGTAAAATTATTTCAGTGGCTTGCCTTTTCTTAGATTACCACCCATTTCTTTTTCCTGGTACTTGTGGCATGATTCTCTATCACGATTTCACCGGCTGACACGGGACTGGACTCAGAAAAGGGATTTTGACAAGGAAAAATCTATTTCTGAGGAAGGTCCCGTGTCACCCGGTGACCCTCCCTGAATCACCTAGTACTCTCCCCCTCTTGCATGCCAGTCTGGGGTTAGTGCTAGCATGGAGATAAGGTAGGTGGCGCTGGTGTCGCCGTCCTGGTGGGTGTTTGGTGTGGGGGCTGTAGCGGCTCACGCTGTTCGAGGGGTTTGACGAGAGATCTTTTAGTGGGTTTCCGTGGTAGTGGTATTCACTCCACCCTCCTTATACCCGGCGTCTTCCTAGAAGGCGGCTGGAGCTGAGAATTAGTAACTAGCTTTCCTGAAAGCTCTTTTTCTCTGGTATATCTAGCAAAGGTTTATACCTAGAAATTAAAATGCATAATGGAATTTCACCCGGGTGACAGGACCTTCTCAGAAATAGATTTTTCTTTGTCAAAATCCTTATATATATATATATATATATATATATATATATATATATATATATATATATATATATATATATATATATACTATCTATATCTATATATATATATATATATATATATATCTATATCTATATATATATATATCTATATATATATATATATATGTAGAATCTACTGGTCACTTTTACCAGACACATATGTAATTCTAATAGCCACAATGCCCTCTTAACTTCGCTAATTCTTCGCGCTTTTTTGGATATGCTTGTAACTACAAAGCCGATATCCAAAGGGAAGAATGAAAAAGAACACTAGACGACACGACGTGACGAACCGAGTTGCAATCACAAGGGTCGTTGCCCACCTTCTACGTAGTTAGGTGGAGCGCGTGAACCTCCCACTTGTGATTAGGTAACTTCGGTTTAGCTTCCAGTGACACGGCGTCTGGGCTCTTCATTCTTCCCTTTGGATATCGGCTTTGTAGTTACAAGCATATCCATATGGCATCTTGAATAGGAAGCGTATGTTTGCTCCATATATCTCTATATATATATATATATATATATATATATATATATATATATATATATATATATATATATATATATATATTGATCTATTATAATATGGTCTGACATTTTTATTGTTAAACAGCTGTAAACAACTTGGTTTAGCCCTTTCTCTCTCTTTCTCTCTCTCTTTTTACACCAAAGGATACTCATAGAATGTGAGACATGGATAGATCGATAGAACGGGAGCTATTTGCTGGAAGGGTTAGAAGTAGCGATCACACTGCAAGGCATGTTACCTCCATGCTGATTGGCTTGTAGGCTTGTAGCAGAGACAGTACTGGCTGGAAGGATTAGAACAACCAATCACAGAGCAGTATGTCAGCTGATTGGCTTGTAGCTCTGATGCTCTGTCAGGGTTTCCCCTCTTGTACTTTGGTTGATTTTAGTTTAATGTTTACCAATACTGCATATTCTTATAACCTAGTTTTGTGAATTAATCTTTATTTACCCTTTTGTGCATACTGTCACTAGTGTATTAAATATTTTTTGAATGTGCATATGTATTTTTGTTCTCTCTCTCTCTCTCTCTCTCTCTCTCAAGGGTAACTTTACTAGTTTCACGTGTAGCTGTGAGCCATATATTTTTAAGAGTAAAATAATGCTGTAAGATGACTTTGAAATGACATTAGAGTGTTTTGGGATAATAGTTTAAGATATATTTTGTTTGAACTATTAAAATAAGCAGTTAAAGTAAGATTAATTTTGCCTCTTCCAGGCTTAATCTACCCTAAAAAATTTTAAATGCCCAAACAGGGGAGAGTAGTGTTTCCTCATCTTTCCCCACCAAAAGATTAAATTTGGAATTCTTACATTTCTTGGATAAACTTGGCTGTAACATCACTCTCAGATTTAAAGCAAAAGGACAAAACATCACTCCCTTTATAACACCCTTAAGGAGAGTGCTGGCAATAAACTTACTTTCTTAACTGCCAATAATGCTCACAAATGTGTGTCTCATAGTAAATACTTCAATGGAACTGATTCCAGAGCTCAAAAGGAACTGCAGATAAAATTTTAGAACTACATCTAAATTCCAGGGAGACACTGATACTGAGTACTAGGGACTTCAATTTCAACTGGCCTCAATACCTATAAGTGGTAAAATTGGCCAGATCCAACTGCATTTAAGCAAAATGAGGAAAGCATTAAATAATAATCTCAAAAGCACAGTGAACACATTTTACTTTATCTAAGAAAGTGGAGAAACTCTGTCTACAGGGGTATGGGTGCTGAAAATTCATCCAAAATGGCACCTGGAGTAATACACAAACCGCTAGCTTCTGATACACAAGTACCTTAAGCAGTCAACTTTGCAGAAAGAGTTCTTACTCCTAAAAGACATTATCATCCCCCTATAAGCTAAAAATTCCTTGTGAATACTTGAGGCTCTCTACATGAGCTAAAACAAAGCACCTTGAACAGGAATACCTTCCGCGTAAATAAAAAACTGAAGGATCTTATGTGACTGAGGATCCTATTGGTACTTCGAGGAAAATGCATCCCTAATTGTCGACCGAATCATTCAGTCTTCCTTTGAAAAGTCATTAAAACCATGGCCGAATGGGGACAGACTAATCAAGTTATTCAGTTTGAGAAGTCCAACACTGGTTGCCCGCAACATAGGAAAGAATCCAGGTAAATCCTGGTGAATTACCAACATTTCCTCCATTGAATTCTTCTTTAATTACAAGCCCTAATGAAGAACAAAATACTTCTGCTGGAGAGGATACAAAGTAAAGACTATAGGAGATGCCATCACTGGAGGGAACCAGATAGGAATCATAACTCTCCCCCAGTACCTCCACCACCCAAGACTTGACTCCATAGTCTCTCCAAACATACCAGAAGGCCTGTAGCTGGCCTCCTACCGGAAGTTGTGGGTTTAACAGATCCCTGAAAGGTACAAAATACCTGTGAAAAAGAGGTACAACTTGTACCAATATATACTCCCTTAACACCTTGAAGTGAGGCGGGTTTTGAAGGCGACCTGAAGGAGAAACGAAAACAGCTGCCATCTCCTGTACAGAGTAAGCCTTCTATAACAGATAGGAGCATAAGTGTTCTCACCTCTTCAAAAATCAAGTGAGTATCAACGTAGAGGACATTCACCTGCAGCGTCAGAAATGGCGTTGAACACTCAAGTAAAAAATGCTAAGACTCTTCCTCACTAAAATCCCGCTGGTGTCACTTACACTTAAGCTGGTGCCACAAACTCTCTAGGCTGATGCCACAAACACAACAAGCTGGCATCACAACCTCTCTAAGTTGTGCAGAGAAGCAGTGATCATACAGAGTGAAAGTTCAGTAAACAATAAAATTTCAGCAAACTAAACAAAGACCTGAACAACAAACTCCTTCTCAGCATGTCCAAGGCACTTTATCAGCCTCAGGAGTATATCTCTTCAAAGGAACAAGGCGGACAAAGAAAACTGAATTTTTTGACCAAGTTAAGCACCAGTAAAACAGCTAAATCATAACAGGTGATCTCTGCAACAACGAAAAAAAAGCAAGATAACAAGAGCTAGCTGACTTAAAAGCAACTTTGCTCGTTAAGGTACAAGAAAACTTACGAAACTCTCAATAAAAAGGAAAGACTGATGAAAACATAGTCTGAAGCAGCTCACCTGAGTCGACACATGTCGGCTGAGTAAAAGACGATGAAGTGGCACCAAGTGCCAAAGAAAACAAGAAAGGTTGGGAGGAGGGGGAAGAGGCATCAAAGTGATTACCACCACCCTACTTCATCCGAAACTGATTCAGCTGACTTAACAGCATTCACACATGACACATCCCCAGAAAGCAAAGCAGCTAGAATAACATCTTGCCTGGAAACAACTGAAGATACTATAACCATGGTAAGATTGGAAAGAGAAACATTAATAAAGGCAGAAGGAAGAGACTCGCTAATAGTGAACAGCATGTACAGAATGAGCGTGTACTGTATTTGAGGAGGAAGGAACAGCAGACAAGATTTAAAATGAAGTAGATTACATTTTTGAAGACATTGGTTTAACAAGTGAATGAGTCAATATAACATCAGAAGTAGTACAACCCACTACAAACACATAATTATTAATAACACTGTCTATACCTATATAATTGCAGTAATCCTTCAACTATCCATATTAACAGCGCCAAGGCCCTGTTGAATAATGACGAAATCCAGATAATGGCGAGTATAAAAAAATCTACAGGTGTGAAAGTGCAACTCTGCACCTTTCCTCACCTTACCTTGTCAATTCTGCATAACCATAACACTAAATATGCTTATAAACAACAAACATTATTCTGGATAATGACGATCCAGATAATGAATTCACAGCTTCATTACTAGATGCTGATGACAGTAGAGAATCAAATACTCAGAGCATGTTTAATGAAGCTTGAGTGATGGAAGCCACAGAACCACACTGCCCTGAGAACCAACCCAGTTCACAACGTGGACTCTCTTCCAACTGTCGCAAGGCAGTCCTTGGCTTGGGCTACAGACAGGCGATGGCACCAAAACCTTACCTCTTACAAGGGAACACAATAATGATAGTACACAATGGGGGACCCAGAAAGGTTCCCTAACACACATTCAGAACCTTTTACTGTTTAAAATAAGGTTTACGTCACATTCCAACTTCTCAGTACACTTTTCCCAAACTGAAGGGGAGTGGAAGGCAGAGTTAAAGAGGAAGTCTCAGCAATAGCTACAGCATTAACAGAAGTAAAAACCATAGACCAAGTACGAATAATTACAGATGAAGTACCTAGGGAAGGGGGAGATGTGACAGGTTTATGACCTAGCGTGACTATTTGCTTTTCAATCTATCTGCTTGCCTTCTCTTGAGCATAAAGTCCTCCAAAAACACCTACATTCCTCACATTTATTCTCAAGATCACACTTTATACCCCTGCAGCTGGCACAAACAGTGTGTCTATCTACCTCAAAAATCAACATCCTGCTAACACAGTAATCATTCCTACAGAACCTGACATTCTCAGCCTTGATTCTAGTGGAAGGTATCCATAGAAAAAATAAATGCTTTTGGTGCTGTGAAAGCAGCATGAAACCAACCCATAAAAAATAGTGCCAATGAGCGCCTACACATGACAGCAGAATAATTCTGACAAGAGCTAAACCATTCAAATCACGCCCGGTGGAGAACAGATGCATCAGATAGTCCTCCCAGGTCAGCCATTCAATCTTCTTTTAGTTTGAATGAATAAACCTATCAGTGTGTAGATGAAACTAACCATAACAGCAGACAAGATTCTCCCAAACAATAAGCAGTATACACTTCATAATTCTACAGAATGAATTCCAGGTTTACTTTTGCCTCTACCACTGCTGATGATACTGTACAATCCTTTGCAACCGTGGCCTCCTTAGACCCAGGCAAATGTGTGATATTAATTCTAAATAATGGGGTTAAATTACCATTTATATTAATTAAGAGTTTTCTCACCTCTGTAGGAGACTGTGGTGACATTGGCTCATCCATATCATCTTCAGAATCATCACATCTCCAGAGAAGAGTCATTGCGTTCCTTCATATCTGATAACAGAAAAATAAAAAATATTACAATCACTAATACTACATTTCTTTACATAGCATGCCAGCTACATGATCTTTATTACTTCCAATCACAATTAGCCCTACTTTTTGCAGATACAGTATTCTGTTGCATACAGTGGACCCTTGCTGAATCACCAGTTCAGCATCTACGGTTTTTCTGTGAAATGTATTTCCAAATATATTGGAGAAAATTTTCCTATTCACAGATTTTTTCATAGAGCAATATTCACTAATTACTGTATTTTCATATTTTTGTGACAAATTTTTTTTATGATAAAATTATTTACTAATTTTCAAATATTAATTTTAATAATGTAAACAAGCAAAATATGTAAAATGTTGAAAATCCTCAATATTAATTACTATCATTGTAATATGTACTGTATAAAAAAAACAATGTTCACTGCCTCTCTCTCTCCATGCTGACACGCTACTGGCTGAAAGGTTTGGAGCTAGCCAATCACACAGCTTAGATCGATGCTTTGTGTATGAGTTGTATTTTTGCTCTCTCTCTCTCTCTGAGATAAGAGATTTTTTGTATGATAAATAATTGATTTACTAATTTTCAAATATTAATATTAATGGAAAAATAAAGTCTGCAGTAGTATGTATGTACAGTATAATGCTATACAGGAAGCTTTCACCAACTTGATCAGTTGGCCTCTTCAGCCTGAATAAACATAGAAATATTACATATATGACATCTTTGAAAAATGAAAGTTATAAAACAGCTTCTTATTCCAGGTAACTCCAGAATTGCTTAATAGTCTATTAGCAATTCTCTGGGAATGTCATGGCACAGTAAAGACAGACATATTGGTTGTTTGCCTTACTGCTTGTTGGCTCTCGAAAACTGCTGAATTTGGTGGCTCTTCGGTTGTTTCAGAAATTGCTCTTCCAGGGCATAATGAGGAAGCAGAAGCAGGTGGAGCAGTTGAAAGGGAATCTAAATTTATTTTGCCAGATATTCAAACTAACTTATTAGTGAAGAAATCTTCCTGAGTAAATGGTTTATAATTCTAAAAGTGCTCATTAAATTTATAAGAGCCCCTTGTACAACCCTATGCTTGTCAATATCACTACTCCTATACAATATATTAGCATTTAATCAGTCTGTCCTATGGTCCAGTTCTAAACTATGTTTTGCTACCATACTTTTCTGGGATCCCATTCTGCAATCTCGTATATGTTCCTCTAAACGGATAGAAAGTCCTCTTCCTGTTTCGCCTTAATATCTTTTATTGCAGTCTTTGCATGGTATTGAATACACACCAGCTTCGCAATGCTTGGCATCAATTTTGTGCATAAAGTCTATTGAATCAGAATTTATATTTAATTGTCCTGAAAATATCAGACCTTTAGTCTGGTTTAGGTATGATGATGATGTCTTTGTATTTTTATCAGAAAGGGGAAGATAAATTCAACTAATTCTTAACTTATGTAAACAGTTTAGTTCCCTCAATAAAGTTCACTGTGGAATATGAAAATGATAATAGTTTACCTTTTCTAGATGTAATAGTTCACCAGAGTCCAGATACCCTATCCTTCTCTTTTGAAGTTTATCACAGGCCAACTAATCCAGAATGTATATCCATTATTTTTCCTACCATAATTCAAGTGTGAATTTAGTTATTCAAGCTCTTAGAATCTGTGACCCTTGTTATATTGATACGGAATTTGAACATATAGCTAAAGCTTTTCTTGATTTGGGTTATCCAAAGCATTTCATAACCAAAGCATTTTCCAGAGCAGAAGGTAATTACTACAATCCCAAAAATAAGGAAAAATTCGATGTCACTAATAGTTTAGTCTTACCATATCACTAATCATTATCTGCTGCCGAAATTCATGCTACAATGCCTTATCATCCAAAAGTTATTGAAATTAGCCATTAGTTATAACAATTCTGTATGCAGTCAGGTTATAAGAAACGAACGGGAAAATGTTGCCATTAAAAGAGAAGTTGGTGTTTATTGCATACCATGCAAAGACTGCAATAAAAGATATGGCCAAAACAGGAAGAGGACTTCTATCTGTTTAGAAGAACATAAACAGACTGCAGGAAGCAATCCCAGAAAGAATGACAACAACACAGATACGAACTAGTTACAAAATAGGCAGTCAAAATACTGATATATTGTATAGGAAATATTGATACTAGCAAGTGTAAGGCTTCATATAAAAAATGAAGTCTTATAAGAATTTAGTTAGTGCTGAGAATAATAAACCATTTGCTCATGAAAGCTGGCCACTAATAAACAATTTCTTGCTTCCATCTGATTTATATTCTCTTTGCTCACCTGCTCTACTTCCTCGTACTCTCCTACGAATATTTAATAACGGAAGGCAATTTTCTGAACAACCGAACCACCAAATTCAGCGGTTTTCCAAATACTCCAACAAGCAGTAAAGACAAATACACCACCCTCTCTGTGCCGCGATGTCTGAAGAAGTGCTAATAGAATACTGAGCAATTCTGGAGTTACCTGAAAAGAAATAACTGAGAACATTTATAACTTCATTTTCGGGAATGTCATAAAGGCGCTAACTATTGTGTTTATTCAGGCTGAAGAGGCCCAACTGATCAAGTTGGCAAAAGCTTCCTGTATATAGCAATATACATACATACTACAGACTTTAATTTTCATTATCACGAAAGTACAGCAATACATATATATATAATATATTAGGTTGGTTGACCATCACTGGGACCTGGAGGGTGCTGGATTAGCCATTTTGCCGGATTAGCCATTTATTAGGCTAGAATACACGAAACCCAGTAGCTAAGCACCTCATCTTAGAATTAAAATATCCCATAAATCAGTACAAGTTGGTTAATAGAGAAGGAGCAATTATCAAATACAGGTAGTGCTCAGAGTTATGAATTAGACTTCGATATTTCGAGTTTATGATGGGGTTAGCAGTGTGATGCGAAAATATTTAGGAAATATTTTTGATTTCGCCTGAGCACAGGCAGCAGGTACAATCAGGCAGTGAGAGAGACCAATTTAATAGAAAAACTTCTTTTCCTCATCTCTTTATTCACATTCTGTAGTTAAAAAAAGTAAAGAGAATGATGAAAGTATTGTTAATAACGTTACACTCTTGCGTAAAATGCGTGCAGTCATAAACAACGAGCGGAGGAAAACTGTTGTTCTGCTAATAATCATATTGGATAACAACTGTTTTGCTTGTATTTCAACCATCAAATGCAGTAATACACAATTACTGTAGTTATGTTACAAATGACGTTAAGTACTGTACAATAGGACTGATATATTTTTTACACTATAACCTTATTCGCTTTGGAGAAAAGATCGGCAGGGAAATATACTGCTAAAGTAACTTTAAGCTATAAGTTGTAGCTGAAGCTGAGAAAACAATGTTCAAGCTGCTAATGACTATAAATTACCGTGCATCGGCAACATGGATGAAACTAAGATAAGTAAGAAATAAAACTGGAGAGAATGTATGTTAACTCAACTCTGACCAAGTACAAGTGCACTGTTTTTCCATTACGATAAAAGATACATACATAAAGCTCATAATGTAATTAAATCAAGAAAATAGCCGAAACGGAATCTTGAATTTTTTACACAAAAACATATGTCCCCAAACGGCCATCACGATTCCGCGAACATCATATATTAACGAAAAATAGCTGAATTAATTTCTAGCAGACGTATTTAAGTTATATTTACATTTTAAAAACATTACTTTGGCCTGTGAAAAATATCTGTGTCGAAATAAATAAAGTATCCATATTCATTTTACGTTAACTAGAAGCAAGAAAAGCGCTTTGAACTTAGTTAAATGCGTGAAATAAACACCTGATGCTCGATTCCCCAAATAACAGTGATGTGTTATAGCTAAAAGCTTAATATGAGAATATCACATAATAGGAAACAATATAGTAAAGCATAACTTTTTTAAAAGATCCATGAAAAAGATGCACATTCGTTATGTGATGTTTGTATATTACTGTTAATATGTGAATAGAGTTCAGTATAATGTGGCTGGCTGCCAGTTCAATGTGCAATACTATGCACTCAAATCAATATCAGTAGTAGTTAAGTGTAAGCAGTCTGAATTTAATGTAAGTGCAGTTATTACAAATTATAATCTGTGTTTGTGGTTACTAGTTATTCTAGTTTCTGTTGATTAAATTGTTGGCCAACCTGTGTATATATATATATATATATATATGTATATATATATATGTATATATATGTATATATATGTATATATATGTATATATATGTATATATATGTATGTATATATATATATGTATATATATAAATGTATATATATATATATATATGTATATATATATGTATGTATATATATATATATATATATATATATATATATATATATATATATATATATATATATATATATATATATATATATATATATATATATATATAACAATAATATATATATATATGTAATAATATATAGTATATATATATATATATGTATATATATATATATATATATATATATATATATATATATATATACTATATATATATATATATATATGTATATATATATATATATATATATATATATATATATATATATATATATATATATGTATATATATATGTATATATATATATTTTCTAGGTTTAAATTGCTAGATATACCAGAGAAAAAAGAGCTTTCAGGAATGCTGGGGTTACTACCCCAGATCGAGCGTCTTCTCCAAGGAAGATGTCGGTATAACCAAGGGTGAGTGAAAGGATCACAACCACGGAGCTACATTCGATAGATATCCCTATGTTAAAACCCCCGGAAGAGAGCGGTGAGCCGTTACAGCTCCCACACACAGACGCCCGCCAGACCGGCGACACCAGCGCCACCTACTTCATTCCATTTTCTAGCACGTGACTGTTGCTGGTAAAATCTTTGTGCTTGTGCCTTTTGGATATATTACAACTGTTTCGACGTGTCTTCAAGCAGTTTTACCATCTCCAAGTTAAGTACCATCTTATTGTGGGGTTTTTCGATAAGTTTGGCTGAATTTGTCCATATTTTTCACAATTATGAGATTGTTGTTATGACGCCACGGCGTCCCCTAGCCAGCCATGTCGACCGTGAGGCGACCCCTTCAGTTTCTTCTGTTGGGTTGTCTCCTTTGTCGTTATATTCTTATCTGTTCCCCTGGTTCTCCTCCTGGCGGGTTTCCTGGCGGTGGTTCCATTGGAGTTTTATTAATAATTTCATGAACCCTCACGAGTCCCTATAAGGTCCCTGTCATGCCCATTTAGGTCTCCCCAGGTTGAGTTCCTAGTTGGTATAATTTATTAATATTAATATTATAATATTATTATTATTATTTTTGGCATTGGTGCTTTTATATATTAATTTGTTATTCATTTGTGGTAGCGGCAGCTTTAGGACTAGCCGCTCCTCCGAGGTAGGCTATGCACCCACGCATGAGCATACATTATTCTTAGAAATTATTCTTAGAATTATTCTTATGTTTATTGTGTGATGGTTTTTATGTAATGTGATGGTTTTTTTTCCCTTGCCTATCATGGTAGGCTTGTTTTGCTTCCTTGTCCCTCGCCCCCTCATAGGTTAGGTGTGGAGTGGTCCATCAGGTTGAGGAGTTTTTTGTTGCTGTTTCCTCTGTGGCCGTTTTTGGGGGTGGCAGAGTGAGCCCCCTTTGTTCTCCCCTTCTTTTCGAAGGAGTAGAGTTCATTGGTGTGTGCCTCCTCTAGGCTATTCGCCTTTTTGCCCCCACTTCTCGGTCCTGATTGGTTCTCGGCACAAAATTTCTCTCCCTGTTTTCCCTTCCTCCACCCTTTTTCCCACTCCTTCCGTTACCTAGGCTAGCCTAAGTTCAGATATCCATCTAGGCTTTGCCTAGTCAGGAGTTGGGCGTTGAGTTCTTGGTCGCATCCCTTCCTGTCAGTAGGCCTGTCCTACCAGTTCATTATATTCTTGGCGTGGTGTGTTTTGCAGTTGAGTGGGTGAATCATTTTCCCTTGTCTCCTGTTTTCACTCTCGTAGCCTGCCTCCTCTTCCCTACCCCACCCCTCCCTCCCCCCCACCAGCTCTTGCTCTACTCGTGCGGGTGACGCTAGATGACGTTTTCTCCAAGTTGGGAACTTCCTCTGGTGGAGGGATTCGCTCCCTCCCAGACCAGTCCCCAGCAGCGCTGTGTTTGTTTTGATGTTTCGTTTACTCGCTCCGGATTCGAGCGGTTTCGAACATTCTCTCCTGGATCTTATTCTCTCTCCGTCGGGTTGCTTGGTTGGGTTGTTGACGCCTGCTCCGGCATGTTATATGGCCATCGAGCATCTCACCCACCTTGTTTCACTGGCGGGGAGGTTCGAGAGAGGTTTGAATGAGATAAGAGAGATCCCTCTGGTCTCTTGGATTTCTCATTTTACCATCACTTGTATATTATTTTACCTGAATTTATATATATTTAGTTTATCTGGCGGAGTGAGCATCTCTCCCCACTGTTCTTATTTTATATGTTTTTTTGAGTCCGGTGCTCTGCCCTGGGGTTCCGCCGTCCTTTTTTGCTGGCAGCCCTTGTGGTGGGTCCCTGTTTTCTCAAACCTTTCATTCCGCCGGAGTATTCGGGGACTGGAAGTATCTTGCCTTCCACTCTGTTTAATTTATGGCTTATTGGTCTCGTTTATGATAGGGGTTTTTCTCTCCACCGGAGTATTCGGTTGTAAGCTGAAATACCATGGCCTTCCAGCTTTAGATTACTTAGGTGGTAGGTTCATGTACTTTTACACTTACAGACTGTTCGTTGTGAGGAGGGGTGCACCGCTTCGCTTCAGCAGCCCTATGGACACGTAGTGTGCGGACCCACGCTGGTTGTGCGGTCCGGCTGGATGACCTGATTGTCTGGCACCCTGATGGCTGTGAGGTTTGCTTAGCTCTGTGTGCTGGCATCCAGGATGAGTCGGTAAGATACAGTTTTTTCTTATTACGCTCCTCATATCGATATAGTGTTTATATGGTTTTTTTCGAATGTCTTTTCGTTCAACCCTAATTGTCTGGTTCTCTTACAGGCGGACGAGTCCTCCAAGAAGTCTTCTTGAAGTCTCTCCGCCTGGGTGGCTGGGTTTGGGAGGAACGTTCCGTCGGGAAGCCTTATGTCCTCGACGCCAGGTTGAGGGACCTGCTTTACCCGGCGCCCGGGTGGCGGCCTGCAGTGCCGGAAGATCTTAGCCACCCCATCATCCAGCAGATCCGGATGCGACCCAGCCACCCCAAGAGGACATCCTCTACGCGGAGGTATCGGAGGACGTCGCCGCGTTAGACTTGGACCTGGAACCAATGAATAAGAACAGGACCAGGTGGTAAGTGGTGAGGTAAGTGAGGTTGCGGGGCGGGCCCCTTTTTGACTCCCCATCTTCATCTATCTCTTCATTTGCAGGTTTTGTAAAGTCTTCCACCTTGGGTGACAGGGCTCCATCAGCTGTCCCCAAGTTGAAGTTGAAGACTTCATGGAAGGCGAAGGGCTTTAAGTCCTCGTCTTCCAAGAAAGCTTCGCCTTTCCCCCCGTCGAAGGCTAAGGTCTCCAGCACCTGTAGCCTCCGGGAGCAAAAGTCTGGTTCCTCCGGCAAAGGCGCGAGTAAGAGGGCATCAAAACCAAGCCCTCCTCGCCAGCCTGCCTTTGATCCGAGGCTTTTGCAAATCAATTTTATAAGAGGTTCTCGGAGGAGGTTGAGTCTAAGATTCAACAAGATCTCCGAAAAACTTACCAGCCATGATAATATACTGGCGGGGATGGCTCACCCTGGCGGAGTCGAACCACAGTATACCATCCCGACAGGCTGATCTCCTCCCCCTTTGATGTCGGTAACCCTTGGCGTTTAAGCCCTCCGTGCCATTCAACATGATGGCACTTTGACTTGAAGGTCTTGGCACGAGACGGTTGGAAGAATTTGAGTTCTTTCCCTCCCGATCTCCTGCCCCTTATCCAGGCTTCGTTAGGCTGACGGAAGGAAGCCTGGGTACTGGTCAGACAAGGTTCCTAGAGAGACAGTGATCTTCCCTAGGGACCAAGCTCAGTCGGCTCTCCTGCGCACTCTGACGGAGTGGCAGGCAGACAATACCAAACTTACACCTTTCAAGGGCAACTATACTATGTTCGCCCTGGTGATAAGTTGCCGACTCCTTGCTTAAACAAAGTCGCTCTGGCTACGGCTCGAGCGTGCTTTGACGGCAATCCTTTACCTCAACTGAGGGAGACAGACTCCACATCCCTGGTATTCCCAGGTGAGGAGTTCTGGTGGACGCTCCGTCCACTTTCACTGTGGGAAAGCTGGACGCTTACTGCGCGCTCAACCCAATTCAGCGAGCAGCTTCCTAAGCTGCCGGAAGCTTTGCTGAAGGCGGAGTTTGATGCCCGGACTGTTTTAGCCCGGTCATTGAACTCCGTCTGCCTCACTGAAGCGACTGCCGTCTCCTGTGCAGACAAGCCCTTCTTCCAGGTCTTGGCTAAATCCCTGTTGGCAGGCTTTCAGTCGGACCTGTTTGATTTCATGATGGCCAGACTGGAATGCAGGAAGTTCATCTTTGCCGATGCCACCATCCGTCACGAGCCTAACAAGCTCATGAAGAGCTCGATCTGGGGCCCTAACCTCTTCCCTGAAGAAGAGGTAGCCAATGTTCTGGGAGGCTACAAGGGCCAACCAGAGTCTGCGCTCTCGCTGGGGCATCTCAGCCTATAAGCGTAAGACCCCAGAATCTGGCGGCCCCAGACAAGAGGTGGTAAACAGTTCAGGAGACATAAGAGGCCCCATCATCAGGCGGTAGTTCAAGCCGTCCCGGTCTCGGCAGTGGCACAGCCTCTCACCTTGAAGGCTCATCCCCAACAATATGTGCTGGTCCAACCAGCTCATTCCCTTGCCCTCATGTTGCTTCACCAGCGTACAACCCCACCTATGAGGGCCGTGGGTTCTTTCACGGCCTTAATAGGGTTGCAAAGGGGGAAGAGGCAGGGCCCCTCACAGAGGCAAATCCAACACCACCCCAAGAGGAAAACCTGGACGTGGTAGGGGGAACAAACCCGCTCCCTCCCACTGAGAACAACACAGGTAGGTGGTCGCCTGTATTGGTTCAGGGACCAGTGGTCCTTCAGCCCTTGGGCACACAGCATTGTGTCCAAAGGTCTAGGATGGAGCTGGACCAAGGACCCCCTCCTCTAACCAGGTTTTACCAGCCACCCACATCAATCCTACAGGATTACGTGACAGAATTGCTCAACAAATGAGCAATAAAGAAAGTAAGGCACCTAAAGTTTCAAGGCAGGTTATTCACTGTTCCCAAAAAGACTCCGATCAGCAAAGAGTGATCCTGGATCTGTCGCGTCTAAATCATTACATAAAATGCGACAAATTTCGCATGCTTACGGTAGCTCAGGTACGGACTCTACTTCCGCGTGGAGCGTCACCACCTCTATCGATCTTTCAGACGCTTACTATCACGTCCCGGTTGCGCGGAACTTCTCTCCGTTCCTCGGTTTCAGACTCGGGAATCAAGCCTACTCCTTCAGGGTCATGCCTTTCGGTCTAAACATTGCACCCAGGATATTTACAAAGCTGGCGGACACGGTAGTTCAACAACTCCGGTCCCGAGGGATATCCCTAGCAGCATGCCTGGACGATTGGATAATTTGGGCACCAACAGTTCTAGAATGTCGGAAAGCTACGTCCATAGTCATCAACTTCCTGGAGTCGTTGGGTTTTCAACTGAACAGAGAGAAGTCGCCTGACTCCGGAGTCCCGGTTTCAGTGGCTGGGTCTCCAGTGGGATCTGTCTTCTCACACGTTATCCCTCCCGCCTCCCAAGAGGAAAGGAGATAGCTTCTCTCACCAGGAAATTCCTGAAAAAAAAATCAGCATCCCGCCGGTCCCAAGAAAGAATCCTGGGTCTCTTCAATTTGCCTCAGTGACGGACCTGCTCTTAAAAGCAAAATTAAAAGACATAAACAGAGTGTGGCGGAGTCGAGCCAATGTCAAGCTCAGAGACAAGGTCTCCTCCATCCTCAAATTTTAAAGACAAGACTGCGGCCTTGGACCACAGTCGGTGGCCTGTCCAATACAGTTCCACTCCAATTTCCCCCTCCGGCACTAGTTGTTCACACAGACGCCTCATTAAGCGGCTGGGGATATTCACCAAAACAAAAAAGTACAAGGAACGTGGTCCACAATGTTTCAGCAGTTCCATATAAACACCCTGGAAGCTATGGCGGTATTTCTAACCTTAAAGAAAATCCGCCCCCAACCGGATTCATATCAGACTGGTGTTGGACAGCAGTGGTAGTTCATTGCATCAACAGGGGCGGCTCCAAATCAGGTCGAGTAAACCAGGTAATGGTTGCCATTTTCTCCCTGGCGAACAAGCACAGCTGGCATCTGTCAGCCACCCACCTAGCGGGGTGCGGAACGTGGTGGCGGATTCCCTGTCCAGAACTACTCCGTTGGAGACGGAGTGGTCCCTGGACGTGAGAATCATTCAATTGGATTTGTCGCCGGGTTCCGGGTCTCCAAGTGGATCTGTTCGCGACGGAGAGCAACTTCAAGCTTCCCCTGTTATGTGGCCCCGAACCTGGACCCTCAGGCGTACGCCATAGACGCAATGACATAGATTGGAACAATTGGGAGAAGATTTATCTGTTTCCCCCAATAAATTTTTGCTGTTGAAAGTATTGCACAAACTCAGGACATTCAAAGGTCAACCAGCCCTAGTAGCCCCTATTGGCCGAAGAGCAATTGGTTCCCTCTTCTTCAGGAACTGGGATTGCGAAGTCTTCTGGATTCCCAAGCCCAAACTGACCCAGACAGTACAAACCAAGACTGTGTCAGCTTCCTCAAGAATTCAGAATGCCCTAGTTTTATGGACTTTATAAAGTTCGCAGCTCAAAAGGAGCAAACATTGACCCCTGTTAACACTCTGTTTTAGAATCAGATAAAAGAGATTCTACTCTTAGACAGTATGACTCAGCAGTCAAAAATTAGCCTCCTTTTAAAAGCATCTGAAGCCAAAATCATGACACTAATTTAGGAGTTACCTTCTTTAGATCATTGTTTGAGAAAGGCCTTGCCCTGGCCACTATTACCACAATCTAAGTCAGCATTAAAGAAAGTATTTCTTATATGGCTTTAAAATTGACCTTACAGATTCCTACTTTTCATCTATTCCCAGAGCATGCGCTCGTCTGAGACCAATATCACGCCCACAGTCTGTTACGTGGTTTCTCAATGATGTTCTTAAGTTAGCATCAGAGATGGACAACTCTCAATGCTCTTATTTGGATCTGTTAAGGAAGACTTTATTTCTGATTAGCTTGGCTTCAGGTGCCAGAATCTCAGAGCTGTCGGCTCTCTCTAGAGGTGATAATTTTGTTAGTTTCCTCCCGTCCGGAGAGGTCCTCCTTTCCCTGACCATAGATTTTTAGCTAAAAATGAAGACCCACAAGACAGGTGGTCTCCTTGGAAGGTGGTGCCCCTTCCACAAGACCAGTCTTTATGTCCAGTTTATACACTTAAATCTTACCTTTTAAGAACTCCACAGAGTAAGTCGGGTCCTCTTTTTATCAGGGAGAAAGGTGGTACTTTTCGTTAAATGCAATAAGACAACAAATTTTGTATTTCATTAAACAGGCTAACCCAGATTCAGTTCCTAAGGTTCATGATATTCGAGCAGTTGCTACTTCCATTAATTACTTTCATAATATGGACTTTCTCAGAAGTTATCTAAATTTACGGGTTGGAAATCACCTCTAGTGTTTAAACGCCACTATTTAAAAATCGCTCGAAGCCCTGAAATTTTTACAGTGGCTGTGGAAGTGTCATCTCCCCACCTTAATTAATCATCATCCTTTATCCTTCCCTTTCCCCCGCCCGCCCGCCTGCCTCATTTACTTCTCTGCTTATCCTTCTGGTTGATCATGCCTCACTGCCTTGCTCCTCATATTGATATTGTTTCTTGTCTTTTTTGATTGGAAACTGTAATTTGACATGTTATGATTCTTTTTGTCTTATGGGGTACTGGGCAGTTTTTATTTGGCTCCATGTACCCCATAGATATATATATTAATCCTCCATTGTAATTGTCTCTCTCGTGTTGTAGCTATAAGTTTATATTTACTCTTTAGTCTTAAGTATTTTTTGAATATTTATTTTTTTCAATATGCTTTATAGTTTTAAGTATTTTGGGGTTTTCCCTGCCATGTTGTTGGCTATATTGTTTCATAGTATTTAATTTTAAGGTTGATTTGATTTATGCCTTAGTCTTAATATTTCTTTTTCATGAAGAGATTCCTAATTAAAACCATTTTCATAGCTTGTGTTTTCTTCAGATTACCATTTCTTTTTCCTGGTAGTTGCAGTCTTGGCATGATTCTCTATCACTATTTCACCGGCTGACACGGGCTGGACTCAGAAAAGGGATTTTGACAAAGGAAAATCTATTTCTGAGGAAGGTCGTGTGTCACCCGGTGACCCTCCCTGAATCACCTTCTGCTCCCCCTACTTGCACATGCCAAGTCTGGGGTTAGTGCTAGCCTGGAATGAGGTAGGTGGCGCTGGTGTCGCCGCCCCTGGCGGGTGTTTGTGTGTGGGGGCTGTAACGGCTCACCGCTCTCTTCGGGGTTTTGATAGGGGATATCTATCGAGTAGTGTAGCTCCGTGGTAGTGATCCTTTCACTCACCCCTTATACCGACGTCTTCCTTGGAAGAAGACGCTCGATCTGGGGTAGTAACCCCAGCATTCCTGAAAGCTCTTTTTTTCTCTGGTATATCTAGCAATTTTATACCTAGAAATTCGTGCTATAATGGAATTTCACCGGGTGACACGGGGCCTTCCTCAGAAATAGATTTTTCCTTTGTCAAAATCCCTTTTCATTTATTTCCCTATGTTATTTATTTTTTATTTGAGATCAATTTGATTTATTTTTATTTATATAATTATTTTTATTTATTTATTTATATTTATTTATTTATATTTATTTATTTATTTATATTTATTTATTTATTTTTATTTATTTTATTTTTTATTTATTTATTTATTGCATTATTCATTTATTTTATTTTTATTTTATTTATTTTTTATTATCACCAATTTATTTTTTAAAGTATTGAATGAATACCAGATATTTATCATTTTTAAAAAAAAATTTTTATTTATTTATTTTTATTTATTTATTTTTTATTTATTTATTGCAAAAATATTTATTTATTTTTATTTTTTATTATTCATTGTTATTTATAAATTATTATTTATTTATTTTTATTATATTATTTATATTTATTTTTTATTTATTATATATATTTATTTATTTATATTTATTTATTTTTATTTATTTATTTATATTTATTTATTTATTTATATATATTTATTTTTATTTATTTATTTATATTTATTTATTTATTTATATTTATATTTATTATATATATATTTTTTTTTTTATTTATTTTTATAATTTATTTACGTTTGTGTTTATTTTTTTTTATTTATTTATTTATTTTTATTTAATATATATTTTTAAATATTTATTTTTATGAAATTTCATTTTTAGGTACCAATTTATTTTTATTTATTATTTACTTCTGGATTTATTTTTTAGTATTTTTATTTACCCCATTTTTGTTTATTGATACATTTTTATTTATTTTATTTATTCTTATTTTCACCTTTTTTATTTTTATTTATATTTTATATTTAATATTTATTTTATTTTTATTTATTTATTATATATTGTATTTATTTTATTTTTATTTATTTATTTATTTATTTATATATTTATTTATTTTTATTTTCCCTTTGCGATCATTTATTTCATCATTTTATTTATTTATTTTTATTTATTTTTCCAAGGTTTTTTATTTTGTTTTATTTATTTATTTATTTTCAAGGATTTTTTTATTTTGGTCTTTTGATTTTTTTTACAAATTTATTTTTTTATTTTTTATTTTTTTTTATTTAAGCCTCTTATTTATTTTTCCTCTATTTATTTTAAATGTTTATTCAAACATTTTTTATTTGTTTTTATTTAATTTATGCAATGGTTTTATTTATTTATTTTTTTATTTTCTTCATTATTCGAGTCGTTGATGACAAACAAAACGTTTCTTTGAGGAATGCATTTTATTTGATGGAAGGATTGACATTTATTTATTTTGATTTTTATTTTTACATCATTTTTATTTATTTTATTTATTTAGATTTTACAATTTGTTTCAAAATTTATTTATGATAAGAGGATTATTTTTATTTTATTTACTGATAGAGAGGTATCAAAGGTGCATTTAAAATTTATTTAGATTATTCATTTTTATTTAATTTTTTATTTTTATTTTTAGAGAGAGGCGAATTTATTTTGGATTTATTTAGTTATTTTTTTGAATTTTATTTTAAAATTTAATTTATCAATGCAAATAAAGAATAAAAGTTTTATTTATTTATTTATTTAAAGTTATTTTTTTATTTTTTTATTTTTTATTTTATTTATTTATTTATTTTTATTTATTTATATATTTATATTTATTTGCTTTGATTTATTTATTTTTTTTTTTTTATTTATTTAATTAACAGAATGAATTTATTTTAATTCAGGCCCATTTATTTTTTATTTATTTTTATTTTTTTATTTAAGGAAATCCATTAATTTATTTTATTTATTTATTTATTTTTATTTATTTATTTTTTTAGCTTTTATTTATCCATTTTATTTATCCATTTATTTTTATTTATTTCCATTTATTTATTTTTTTTATTTATTTATTTTGGAATTTATTTTTTATTTATGGAATTTATCCATTTTTTATTGGATTCCATCCATTTATTTTAATTTTTTATTTTTTCATACTATTTATTTCCATTATTTTATTGCTGGAATCCATTTATTTATTTTTTTATCCATCCATTTTTTTATTTTTTTTTTATTATTTATTTTGAATTTATCCATTTGGCTTTATTTTTTATTTTTATTTTTTATTTTTATTTATTTTGTTTTATTTATTGGAATTTATTTTTATTTATTTAATTATTTATTTTTATTTATTTATTTTTTTTTTATTTATTTATGGAATCCATCCATTTATAGCTTTTATTTATTTTATTTATTGCTTTATCCCATTCCATACATTTTTATTTATTTTTAATTATTTTTATTTATTTTAATCTATTTTATTCCATACTATTTGGAATTTATTTATTTTTAGTCTGGTTTTATTTATTTTATAGCTTTATTTTTTTATTTATTTATTTTTATCCATTTATTTTATTTATTTTATTTTTTCCATTTATTTATTTATTGGAATTTTCCATTTATTTTTATTTATTTATTTATTTTTATTGGAATCCATTTATAGCTGGAATCCATTTATTTATTTTTATTTATTTATTTATTTATTTTTATTTTATTTATTACATTATTAATTTTTTGTTGTTATTTATTCAACATTTATTTATTTTTAAAAACAAACCTTTGCCAAATTATTTTACTTATTTTTTTATTTATTTTTATTGGTTAGAATACCATA